>NC_069499.1:1291457912-1291532912 GCF_027579735.1 Bombina bombina | reverse complement strand
AGCGTTCAATCTCCAAGCCGTCAGTTGGAGGGAAACCAGATTCGGATGTTCGAATGGACCCTGAACAAGAAGGTCCTGTCTCAAAGGTAGCTTCCATGGTGGAGCCGATGACATATTCACCAGGTCTGCATACCAAGTCCTGCGTGGCCACGCAGGAGCTATCAAGATCACCGAGGCCCTCTCCTGATTGATCCTGGCTACCAGCCTGGGGATGAGAGGAAACGGTGGGAATACATAAGCTAGGTTGAAGGTCCAAGGTGCTACTAGTGCATCTACTAGAGTCGCCTTGGGATCCCTGGATCTGGACCCGTAGCAAGGAACCTTGAAGTTCTGATGAGACGCCATCAGATCCATGTCTGGAATGCCCCATAATTGAGTTATTTGGGCAAAGATTTCCGGATGGAGTTCCCACTCCCCCGGATGGAATGTCTGACGACTCAGAAAATCCGCTTCCCAATTTTCCACTCCTGGGATGTGGATCGCTGACAAGTGGCAGGAGTGATCCTCCGCCCATTGAATTATCTTGGTCACTTCTTTCATCGCCAGGGAACTCCTTGTTCCCCCCTGATGATTGATATATGCAACGGTCGTCATGTTGTCTGACTGAAACCTTATGAATTTGGCCTTTGCTAGTTGAGGCCAAGCTCTGAGAGCATTGAATATCGCTCTCAGTTCCAGAATGTTTATCGGGAGAAGAGACTCTTCCCGAGACCATAGACCCTGAGCTTTCAGGGATTCCCAGACCGCGCCCCAGTCCACTAGGCTGGCGTCGGTCGTGACAATGAACCACTCTGGTCTGCGGAAGCTCATTCCCTGTGACAGATTGTCCAGGGTCAGCCACCAACGGAGTGAATCTCTGGTCTTTTGATCTACTTGAATCGTCAAAGACAAGTCTGTATAATCCCCATTCCACTGTCTGAGCATGCACAGTTGTAATGGTCTTAGATGAATTTGTGCAAAAGGAACTATGTCCATTGTTGCAACCATCAATCCTATTACTTCCATGCACTGCGCTATGGAAGGACGAGGAACAGAATGAAGTACTTGACAAGAGCTTAGAAGTTTTGATTTTCTGACCTCTGTCAGAAAAATCCTCATTTCTAAGGAATCTATTATTGTTCCCAAGAAGGGAACTCTTGTTGACGGGGACAGAGAACTTTTTTCTTTGTTCACCTTCCATCCGTAAGATCTGAGAAAGGCTAGGACGATGTCCGTATGAGCCTTTGCTTTTGACAGGGACGACGCTTGAATCAGGATGTCGTCCAAGTAAGGTACTACTGCAATGCCCCTTGGTCTTAGAACCGCTAGAAGGGACCCTAGTACCTTTGTGAAAATCCTTGGAGCAGTGGCTAATCCGAATGGAAGTGCCACAAACTGGTAATGCTTGTCCAGAAAAGCGAACCTTAGGAACTGATGATGTTCCTTGTGGATAGGAATATGTAGGTACGCATCCTTTAAATCCACGGTAGTCATAAATTGATTTTCCTGGATAGTAAGTAGGATCGTTCGAATAGTTTCCATTTTGAACGATGGTACCCTGAGAAATTTGTTTAGGATCTTTAGATCCAAAATTGGTCTGAATGTTACCTCTTTTTTGGGAACTATGAACAGATTGGAATAAAATCCCATTCCTTGTTCTCTTATTGGAACTGGATGTATCACTCCCATCTTTAACAGGTCTTCTACACAATGTAAGAATGCCTGTCTCTTTATTTGGTTTGAAGATAATTGAGACCTGTGGAACCTTCCCCTTGGGGGTAGTTCCTTGAATTCCAGGAGATAACCTTGAGAAACTATTTCTAGCGCCCAAGGATCCTGAACATCTCTTGCCCAAGCCTGAGCAAAGAGAGAAAGTCTGCCCCCCACTAGATCCGGTCCCGGATCGGGGGCTATCCCTTCATGCTGTTTTGGTAGCAGTGGTAGGCTTCTTGGCCTGCTTACCCTTGTTCCAGCCTTGCATTGGTTTCCAGGCTGGTTTGGGTTGTGAAGTATTACCCTCTTGCTTAGAGGATACAGAATTAGAGACTGGTCCGTTTCTGCGAAAGGGACGAAAATTAGAACATAGCTTATCTGATGGTACAGACATGTTAAACAGGCTTAAACTTGTCAACAAAGCACAAAAAACGTTTTAAAATAAAACCGTTACTGTCACTTTAAATTTCAAACTGAAAACACTTTATTACTGAATATGTGAAAAAGTATGAAGGAATTGTTCAAAATTCACCAAAATTTCACCACAGTGTCTTAAAGCATTAAAAGTATTGCACATCAAATTTCAGAGCTTTAACCCTTAAATTAACGGAACCGGAGCCGTTTTTACATTTAACCCCTATACAGTCCCAGCTATATGCTTTGCTGAGACCCAACCAAGCCCAGAGGGGAATACGATACCAAATGATGCCTTCTATAAGCTTTTTCAGTGATTCTTAGCTCCTGACACATGCATCTGCATGCCTTGCTCTCCAAAAACAACTGCGCATTAATGGCGCGAAAATGAGGCTCTGTCTATAACTAGAAAGGCCCCCATCTGAAAAAGGTGTCCAACACAGTGCCTGCCGTTTTTCTAAACGTTCCCCAAGATTATATACCAATAATTAGTTAGAATCTGCATAATATGCCTAGTAAAGCAATCGTTTTAGCCCAGAAAAATGTCTACCAGTTTTTAAGCCCTTTTTGAAGCCCTTTATTCTTTTATGTTTAACTAAGAAAATGGCTTACCGGTCCCCATGAGGGGAAATGACAGCCTTCCAGCATTACATGGTCTTGTTAGAAATATGGCTAGTCATACCTTAAGCAGAAAAGTCTGCTAACTGTTTCCCCCAACTGAAGTTACTTCATCTCAACAGTCCTGTGTGGAAACAGCAATCGATTTTAGTTACTGTCTGCTAAAATCATCTTCCTCTTACAAACAGAAATCTTCATCCTTTTCTGTTTCAGAGTAAATAGTACATACCAGCACTATTTTAAAATAACAAACACTTGATAGAAGAATAAAACTACATTTAAACACCAAAAAACTCTTAACCATCTCCGTGGAGATGTTGCCTGTGCAACGGCAAAGAGAATGACTGGGGTGGGCGGAGCCTAGGAGGGATCATGTGACCAGCTTTGCTGGGACTCTTTGCCATTTCCTGTTGGGGAAGAGAATATCCCACAAGTAAGGATGACGCCGTGGACCGGACACACCAATGTTGGAGAAAGGGTGTCTCATAGTGTACACTATGAGGTGCCCTTTGGTTTCCAGTGATCTATCTGAGAAGCAGCCCTAGTGAACTGAAATGCAATTTGCTGCTGGACTGAAACACTTAGCAATATATTTTCATTATACAATCTTTTGATACATTATATCATTTTGGTTACCATTACCACCCCTAGGACTTAGTCACTAAATCTTATACAAGTCTAATTCAAAAGAAACAGTTCATTTACATCAGGGCTGCCTATATGTTAGTGAGACAGGCGCTGATTTTTTGTGCAGTTTGTCAGTGTGAACTACTTATGCATGTGCTAAAAACAAGAATATCAGAGCTTGCATTGAAAAATGAGCTTCATTCAACCCAGGAACTATTTATTATTCTTCTATTGAATTTTCCTTTTTTTATCGTGGGCCACTGTAGTGGTGCAGAATATATATTTGCAAAGCACAGTTGTATATACATTTTTTTGCACTTGAGCCCATACTATCATTACTGGCCGAGAGGGAAACCCCACAACAATATTGTGATCTAATGGTTAGCAGTGGGAGATATACTGGTAGATCTTGAACTATTTTTGGGTACACCAAATTTACATGCTGTACCAAATATACATAATGAATCATGTATTTGTGTCTCTTGTGAGGTCAAATTCTCTTTAAAGGGAGAGTCTACTCCAGAATGTTTTAAAAATATATATATATTTTTTATTGAGGAACTGCATATAACAATTGTCAAGCAAACACAATGATGTACATTAAATATTGGTGACATTATACAGAAGACATATATGCGTTTGGTATTAGACTGTCCTCTTTTTGGTAACTCATAAAGATGGTGTGGATCACTCTTGGATCCTTAATGTTTATATGATAGGGAATTATAGAGATAATGAAACAAAACAAAATACACATAAAAAAATATATGTCTAGTTAATCTAACTAGAGGCCACAGCCAGACCCCCCAGCTGCCATCAAAAAAGAATATGCATATAAAGTTAGGGGTTGAAGTAACTGCCCCTTTAAAAGAGAAAAGATAAGACCTGATAACTATAAATATAAACAGCAATGCCAACTTAACACAAACACAGCTACACATTCCATTTGTAGATTGTATATATATATATATATATATATATATATATAAAGAAATAAAAGCATTATCTTGCCATGGACAAAGATCTCTGTAAGTGGTTAACTTTATAATAGACTTAGTTTTCCTCCCTGCTATATTTGAGACAGCTGAGTTTGATTTGTGTGTATGTAGTAAATATTTCACAAGAATATTTTGTTTTTGAATGTAGCTAATGTAATGTTTAAAATACTTTTTCCCAGGCAGCATTTACTGATGTCTATATCCCTTTGTTAGGTCCAAGGTATGTTCCATTTATGTCTCTCCTCGTCCGCAGGCCACAAGGGAGAAGTTGGTGCTATGGCGGTTTACAGACTAGTATAATGACGTCAATTCCCAGAGTGCGCCGACTCTATCTGAAGTATCCCATCAGGGGCCCCCACTTACCCCCAAAATGAACACCCAAAAGAAAAGGGTAGCATTGGTATATTGGCAGTGCTTGCAATATTATTATTATCAGTGGGATAACAAGCTGCGTGATCTATGCCAGTGTTTTTCAACCAGTGTGCCGCGAGAGATCCTCAGGTGTGCCACGGCTGACTGACAACAGTGTGACATATTTTTTAAATTTTGCTTGTTTCTTATTCTGGGCCGTTTTTTTATTTTGAGTGAGATGATGACTGAGGGTAACCCCCACCCACCACAACACTTGTCTAGTGCCGGCTCTACACGCCGCAACACTTCAATTCCCCATGCATGCTGGCACAGCTTTGCTCCTCCTCCAGAACAGTTCCAGCCAGCGGGGGTGTCCCTCTTTCAATTTTTTAATAGACATGTGCGGTTCGTTTCGGATTTATTCGGAAATTCGGAAAATTCGGTAAATTCGGAGATTCGGATCGATTCGGATTTCCGAATTAAACTACTATTTCCGAATCTACCGAATGAATCCGAAATAGCTGCCGTATCTCCGAATAAATCCGAATTAGCTCGGTAAAATTCGGCATTTCCCCATAGGAAACAATGGGAGTTTCGGCTGAAAAAAAAACTAACACCGCAGCTCGATTGTTTCCTATGGGGAAACACTAAGTCTGCACCTAACACCATAACATGTACCCCGAGTCTCTAAACACCCCTAATCTGACATTTATTAACCCCTAATCTGCCGCCCCCGCAATCTCTGACACCTGCATTATTTTATTAACCCCTAATCTGCCGACCGAATATCGCCGCCACCTACATTATAGCTATTAACCCCTAATCTGCTGTCCCTAACATCGCCGACCCCTACATTATAGTTATTAACCCCTAATCTGCCGCCCCCGCTATCGATGACACCTGCATTATTTTATTAATCCCTAATCTGCCGACCCGATATCGCCGCCTACATTATAGCTATTAACCCCTAATCTGCTGTCCCTAACACCGCCGACCCCTACATTATAGTTATTAACCCCTAATCTGCCCCCCCCAATGTCGCCGCAATCTAACTACAAGTATTAACCCCTAATCTGCCGACCCGATATCGCCGCCGCCTACATTATAGCTATTAACCCCTAATCTGCTGTCCCTAACACCGCCGACCCCTACATTATAGTTATTAACCCCTAATCTGCCCCCCCCAACGTCGCCGCAATCTAACTACAAGTATTAACCCCTAATCTGCCGACCGTAAATCGCCGCCACTATAATGTATTAACCCCTAAACCGCCGCACTCCCACCTCGCAAACACTATAATACATTTTATTAACCCCTAATCTGCCCTCCCTAACATCGCCGCCACCTACCTACAATTATTAACCCCTAATCTCCTGCCCACAACGTCGCTGCTACTATAATAAGGTTATTAACCCCTAAACCTAAGTCTAACCCTAACACTAACACCCCCTAATTTAAATATAATTTAAATAAAACGAAATAAATTTACTATAGTTAAATAAATGAATCCTATTTAAAACTAAATACTTACCTGTAAAATAAACCCTAATATAGCTACAATATAACTAATAGTTACATTGTAGCTATTTTAGCATTTATATTTATTTTACAGGCAACTTTGTATTTATTTTAACTAGGTACAATAGTTATTAAATATTTAATAACTATTTAATAACTACCTAGCTAAAATAAATACAAATTTACCTGTAAAATAAATCCTAACCTAAGTTACAATTACACCTAACACTACACTATCATTAAATTAATTAAATAAATGAATCCTATTTAAAACTAAATACTTACCTGTAAAATAAACCCTAATATAGCTGCAATATAACTAATAGTTACATTGTAGCTATTTTAGCATTTATATTTATTTTACAGGCAACTTTGTATTTATTTTAACTAGGTACAATAGCTATTAAATAGTTATTGACTAATTAATAGCTACCTAGTTAAAATAATTACAAAATTACCTGTAAAATAAATCCTAACCTAAGTTACAATTAAACCTAACACTACACTATCATTAAATAAATTAACTACAAGTACCTACAATTATCTACAATTAAATAAACTAAAGTACAAAAAAAACAAACACTAAATTACAAAAAATTAAAAAATGTTACAAGAATTTTAAACTAATTACACCTAATCTAAGCCCCCTAATAAAATAACAAAGCCCCCCAAAATAAAAAAAATGCCCTAACCTATACTAAATTACAAAAGTTAACAGCTCTATTACCTTACCAGCCCTTAAAAGGGCCTTTTGCGGGGCATGTCCCAAAGAAAACAGCTCTTTTGCCTGTAAAAAAAAACACAATACCCCCCCACATTACAACCCACCACCCACATACCCCTACTCTAACCCAAACCCCCCTTAAATAAACCTAACACTACCCCCCTGAAGATCTCCCTACCTTGAGTTGTGTTCACCCAGCCGGGCCGAAGTCTTCATCCGATGGGGCAGAAGAGGACATCCAGACCGGCAGAAGTCTTCATCCAAGCGGGGCAAGAAGATGTCTTCCATCCATCAGAAAAGTACCAAAAAACAAACAAACACTAAATTACCAAAAATAATAAAATATTACAATAATTTTAAACTAATTACACCTAATCTAAGCCCCCTACTAGCTATTAATATAGCTACAACTAATAGTTACATTGTAGCTATTTTAGGATTTATATTTATTTTACAGGCAACTTTGTATTTATTTTAACTAGGTACAATAGTTATTAAATAGTTAATAACTATTTAATAACTACCTAGCTAAAATAAATACAAATTTACCTGTAAAATAAATCCTAACCTAAGTTACAATTACACCTAACACTACACTATCATTAAATTAATTAAATAAATGAATCCTATTTAAAACTAAATACTTACCTGTAAAATAAACCCTAATATAGCTACAATATAACTAATAGTTACATTGTAGCTATTTTAGGATTTATATTTATTTTACAGGCAACTTTGTATTTATTTTAACTAGGTACAATAGCTATTAAATAGATATTTACTGTTTAATAGCTACCTAGTTAAAATAATTACAAAATTACCTGTAAAATAAATCCTAACCTAAGTTACAATTAAACCTAACACTACACTATCATGAAATAAATTAAATAAATTAACTACAAGTACCTACAATTAAATACAATGAAATAAACTAAACTAAAGTACAAAAAAACAAACACTAAATTACAAAAAATAAAAAAATATTACAAGAATTTTAAACTAATTACACCTAATCTAAGCCCCCTAATAAAATAACAAAGCCCCCCAAAATAAAAAATGCCCTACCCTATACTAAATTACAAAAGTTAACAGCTCTATTACCTTACCAGCCCTTAAAAGGGCCTTTTGCGGGGGCATACCCCAAAGAAAATAGCTCTTTTGCCTGTAAAAAAAAACACAATACCCCCCCCACATTACAACCCACCACCCACATACCCCTACTCTAACCCAAACCCCCCTTAAATAAACCTAACACTACCCCCCTGAAGATCTCCCTACCGTGTCTTCACCCAGCGGGCCGAAGTCTTCATCCGATGGGGCAGAAGAGGACATCCAGACCGGCAGAAGTCTTCATCCAAGCGGGGCAAGAAGAGGTGTTCCATCCATCAGAAGTCTTGATCCAGGCGGCATCTTCTCTGTTCATCCATCCGGAGCGGAGCGGCAGCATCCTGAAGACATCCAACGCAGAGCATCCTCTTCTTTCTTGATCCGACGACTAAATGACTGTACCTTTAAGTGACGTCATCCAAGATGGCGTCCCTTGAATTCCAATTGGCTGATAGGATTCTATCAGCCAATCGGAATTAAGGTAGGAATATTCTGATTGGCTGATGGAATCAGCCAATCAGATTCAAGTTCAATCCGATTGGCTGATCCAATCAGCCAATCAGATTGACCTCACATTCTATTGGCTGTTCCGATCAGCCAATAGAATGCGAGGTCAATCTGATTGGCTGATTGGATCAGCCAATCGGATTGAACTTGAATCTGATTGACTGATTGAATCAGCCAATCAGATTTTTCCTACCTTAATTCCGATTGGCTGATAGAATCCTATCAGCCAATTGGAATTCAAGGGACGCCATCTTGGATGACGTCACTTAAAGGTACAGTCATTTAGTCGTCGGATCAAGAAAGAAGAGGATATTCTGCGTTGGATGTCTTCAGGATGCTGCCGCTCCGCTCCGGATGGATGATCAGAGAAGATGCCGCCTGGATCAAGACTTCTGATGGATGGAACACCTCTTCTTGCCCCGCTTGGATGAAGACTTCTGCCGGTCTGGATGTCCTCTTCTGCCCCATCGGATGAAGACTTCGGCCCGCTGGGTGAAGACACGGTAGGGAGATCTTCAGGGGGATAGTGTTAGGTTTATTTAAGGGGGGTTTGGGTTAGAGTAGGGGTATGTGGGTGGTGGGTTGTAATGTGGGGGGGAGGGTATTGTGTTTTTTTTTACAGGCAAAAGAGCTGTTTTCTTTGGAGCATGCCCCCGCAAAAGGCCCTTTTAAGGGCTGGTAAGGTAATAGAGCTGTTAACTTTTGTAATTTAGTATAGGGTAGGGCATTTTTTTTATTTTGGGGGGCTTTGTTATTTTATTAGGGGGCTTAGATTATGTGTAATTAGTTTAAAATTCTTGTAATATGTTTTTATTTTTTGTAATTTAGTGTTTGTTTTTTTGTACTTTAGTTTAGTTTATTTCATTTTATTTAATTGTAGGTACTTGTAGTTAATTTATTTAATTTATTTCATGATAGTGTAGTGTTAGGTTTAATTGTAACTTAGGTTAGGATTTATTTTACAGGTAATTTTGTAATTATTTTAACTAGGTAGCTATTAAACAGTGAATATCTATTTAATAGCTATTTTACATAGTTAAAATAAATACAAAGTTGCCTGTAAAATAAATATAAATGCTAAAATAGCTACAATGTACCTATTAGTTATATTGCAGCTATATTAGGGTTTATTTTACAGGTAAGTATTTAGTTTTAAATAGGATTCATTTATTTAATTAATTTAATGATAGTGTAGTGTTAGGTGTAATTGTAACTTAGGTTAGGATTTATTTTACAGGTAAATTTGTATATATTTTAGCTAGGTAGTTATTAAATAGTTATTAAATATTTAATAACTATTGTACCTAGTTAAAATAAATACAAAGTTGCCTGTAAAATAAATATAAATCCTAAAATAGCTACAATGTAACTATTAGTTATATTGTAGCTATATTAATAGCTAGTAGGTGGCTTAGATTAGGTGTAATTAGTTTAAAATTATTGTAATATTTTATTATTTTTGGTAATTTAGTGTTTGTTTGTTTTTTGGTACTTTTCTGATGGATGGAAGACCTCTTCTTGCCCCGCTTGGATGAAGACTTCTGCCGGTCTGGATGTCCTCTTCTGCCCCATCGGATGAAGACTTTGGCCTGGCTGGGTGAACACGACTCAAGGTAGGGAGATCTTCAGGGGGGTAGTGTTAGGTTTATTTAAGGGGGGTTTGGGTTAGAGTAGGGGTATGTGGGTGGTGGGTTGTAATGTGGGGGGGGTATTGTGGGTTTTTTTTACAGGCAAAAGAGCTGTTTTCTTTGGGGCATGCCCCCGCAAAAGGCCCTTTTAAGGGCTGGTAAGGTAATAGAGCTGTTAACTTTTGTAATTTAGTATAGGGTAGGGCATTTTTTTATTTTGGGGGGCTTTGTTATTTTATTAGGGGGCTTAGATTAGGTGTAATTAGTTTAAAATTCTTGTAACATTTTTTAATTTTTTGTAATTTAGTGGGGTTTTTTTTGTACTTTAGTTTAGTTTATTTAATTGTATTTAATTGTAGGTACTTGTAGTTAATTTATTTAATGATAGTGTAGTGTTAGGTTTAATTGTAACTTAGGTTAGGATTTATTTTACAGGTAATTTTGTAATTATTTTAACTAGGTAGCTATTAAATAGTCAATATCTATTTAATAGCTATTGAACCTAGTTAAAATAAATACAAAGTTGCCTGTAAAATAAATATAAATGCTAAAATAGCTACAATGTAACTATTAGTTATATTGCAGCTATATTAGGGTTTATTTTACAGGTAAGTCTTTAGTTTTATATAGGATTCATTTATTTAATTAATTTAATGATAGTGTAGTGTTAGGTGTAATTGTAACTTAGGTTATGATTTATTTTACAGGTAAATTTGTATTTATTTTAGCTAGGTAGGTATTAAATAGTTATTAACTATTTAATAACTATTGTACCTAGTTAAAATAAATACAAAGTTGCCTGTAAAATAAATATAAATCCTAAAATAGCTACAATGTAACTATTAGTTATATTGTAGCTATATTAATAGCTAGTAGGGGGCTTAGATTAGGTGTAATTAGTTTAAAATTATTGTAATATTTTATTATTTTTGGTAATTTAGTGTTTGTTTGTATTTTGGTACTTGTATGATGGATGGAAGACCTCTTCTTGCCCCGCTTGGATGAAGACTTCTGCCGGTCTGGATGTACTCTTCTGCCCCATCGGATGAAGACTTCGGCCCGCTGGGTGAAGACACGGTAGGGAGATCTTCAGGGGGGTAGTGTTAGGTTTATTTAAGGGTGGTTTGGGTTAGAGTAGGGGTATGTGGGTGGTGGGTTGTAATATGGGGGGGGTGTATTGTGCTTTTTTTTTTACAGGCAAAAGAGCTGTTTTCTTTGGGGCATGCCCCGCAAAAGGCCCTTTTAAGGGTTGGTAAGGTAATAGAGCTGTTAACTTTTGTAATTTAGTATAGGGTAGGGCATTTTTTTTATTTTGGGGGGCTTTGTTATTTTATTAGGCGGCTTAGATTAGGTGTAATTAGTTTAAAATTCTTGTAATATTTTTTTATTTTTTGTAATTTAGTGTTTGGTTTTTTTTGTAATTTAGTGGGGGTTTTTTTGTACTTTAGTTTATTTAATTGTAGGTACTTATAGTTAATTTATTTAATGATAGTGTAGTGTTAGGTTTAATTGTAACTTAGGTTAGGATTTATTTTACGGGTAATTTTGTAATTATTTTAACTAGGTAGCTATTAATTAGTCAATAACTATTTAATAGCTATTGTACCTAGTTAAAATAAATACAAAGTTGCCTGTAAAATAAATATAAATGCTAAAATAGCTACAATGTAACTATTAGTTATATTGCAGCTATATTAGGGTTTATTTTACAGGTAAGTATTTAGTTTTAAATAGGATTCATTTATTTAACTATAGTAAATTTATTTCGTTTTATTTAAATTATATTTAAGTTAGGGGGTGTTAGTGTTAGGGTTAGACTTAGGGGTTAATAACCTTATTATATCGGCGACGTTGGGGGCGGGAGATTAGGGGTTAATAATTGTAGGTAGGTGGCGGCGATGTTAGGGAGGGCAGATTAGGGGTTAATAAAATGTATTATAGTTTTTGCGAGGCGGGAGTGCGGCGGTTTAGGGGTTAATTCATTTATTATAGTGGCGGCGATTTGCGGTCGGCAGATTAGGGGTTAATACTTGTAGTTAGATTGCGGCGACGTTGGGGGGGCAGATTAGGGGTTAATAACTATAATGTAGGGGTCGGCGGTGTTAGGGACAGCAGATTAGGGGTTAATAGCTATAATGTAGGCGGCGGCGATATCGGGTCGTCAGATTAGGGGTTAATACTTGTAGTTAGATTGCGGCGACGTTGGGGGGGGCAGATTAGGGGTTAATAACTATAATGTAGGGGTCGGCGGTGTTAGGGACAGCAGATTAGGGGTTAATAGCTATAATGTAGGCGGCGATATCGGGTCGGCAGATTAGGGGTTAATACTTGTAGTTAGATTGCGGCGACGTTGAGGGGGGAAGATTAGGGGTTAATAACTATAATGTAGGGGTCGGCGGTGTTAGGGACAGCAGATTAGGGGTTAATAGCTATAATGTAGGCGGCGATATCGGGTCGGCAGATTAGGGGTTAATACTTGTAGTTAGATTGCGGCGACGTTGGGGGGGCAGATTAGGGGTTAATAACTATAATGTAGGGGTCGGCGGTGTTAGGGACAGCAGATTAGGGGTTAATAGTTATAATGTAGGTTGCGGCGATATCCGATCGGCAGATTAGGGGTTAAATAATGTTATTATAGGGTTTGCGATGTGGGGGGGCCTCGGTTTAGTGGTTCATAGGTAGTTTATGGGTGTTAGTGACTTAGTGTACTAAATGGGTGTTAGTGTACTAAAAACATACCGAATTTCGGAACCGAATAGAACCGAATTCAGCCGAATCCGAATAAATCCGAAACTAATTTATTCGGATCCGAATAAATCCGAAACTAATTTATTCAAATTTTGCCGAATCCTATTCGATCCGAACCGAAATTCGAAAAGTCTGAATCGATCCGAACCGAAAACGAACCGAATTTTTTTAGCCGTGCACATGTCTATTTTTTAAATATATATTTAAATATGTCATGTATAGTTTGTAGGAGGCATGGCATGACAGCACAGTACAGTGTGTGTGTGCGTGTATATATATATATATACACATTATACATTATATACATTTTAGAACAAGCTTATAATGATCACATCATAGATAAAAAGCTAAAAGAATATCTTTTTGTACAGAATCCCAGAACCCCTATATTCTATTGTGTTCCTAAGGTCCATAAGGATGTAAAAAGACCTCCTGGCAGGCCTATTGTCTCCAGTGTTCAATCGGTATTTTCTAACATTTCTATATTTATAGATAAAATTTTGCAACTAGAGGTTAACAAAATGTCTTCATATATTAAGGATACTAATCATTTTCTTGCAAAAGCCAAAAGTCTAGAATTCCCCTCTAGTAAGTACATACTTTTCACTATGGATGTAAAAAGCTTATATACATGTATAAAACATGAAACAGGTATTTCTATTGTCATGAAAAATTTATTGAATAACAATATATGTACTAGGAAACAGGGTAAATTCATTGAAGAACTATTAAGACTAATTTTGTTTTGGAACTATTTTCTATTTGAAGATGAATGGTATGTACAGTTGAGAGGAACAGCCATGGGATCCAATGTGGCCCCATCATACGCCAATCTTTTCATGAATGAGATAGAGAAAATCATTTATGAGAATACCATCTTTAAAGAATATGGCTCCATCTGGTGGAGATTCATAGATGATGTCTTTGGCGTGTGGTGGGGAGACATTGGATCCCTGGAAAAATTTGTTAGAGAGGTAAATTCATCTGTTCAAGGTCTGGAATTGACTATCACTTATAGTGAAGAAAGTATAACGTTCTTAGATACTAAGGTTATAAAAGCTGCCAATATATTAGAGTTTGATTTGTATACTAAAAATACTGATAAAAACACCTTACTTAGATTTGACAGCTTTCACCCAAGACCTCTGGTAGAATCTCTACCTAAGAGCCAGCTTCTTCGTGTAAAAAGAATAGTGAGTAACACCCAGAAATGTAATCAACGTATAGATGAAATGGCACACAAATTTATTGAAAGAGGCTACCCAGCTAGGTTAATTGAAGAAAAGAAACATGAGGTATTAAAGCCACATAATAAGAATAATACCACTAAACAAAAAGAGAACAGGATGGTCTTTGTTTCGCAGTACAGTCACTATAGTAAAGAAATTACTAAAAGCATAAGAAAACATTGGCATATACTTAGTGACTGTAATGACAAAATACCTATCTTCAAAAACCCTCCCCTAATGGCCCACAGACGTGTAAAAAATTTGAGAGATCACTTGGTAAAATCTGATGTGGGTCCAAGCAAAGGCAGTATTCAAACCCATATAGGTAGTAAAAACTATGGCACATACCCATGCTTAAATTGCATGAGCTGTAGCTCCATAATTAAAGGCAAATTTTTCCATCATCCCCATAATGGTACAAGATATGATATCAGAGGTTTCTATACGTGTGACACTACACACGTTGTATACTTAATTAAGTGTCCATGTTCTCTGGTTTACTTGGGAGAGACCACTCGTAAAGTAAAAGATAGGATGAGCCAACATCGCTCTAATATACGCTGTAAAAACAAAGAGGCCCCAGTATCTAGTCATTTCATAGAAAAAAGGCCACAATATCAGTCAAATGAGATGGCAAGTGATTGATCAGATAAAACCCCAGAGAAGTGGCCAAGATAGGGAAACTTTATTAAAGCAGAAAGAATCATGGTGGATTCATAAACTAGAAACATTGGCTCCTAGAGGCCTAAACAGAGAACTAGATCTGTCAGTTTACCTTTAAGTATGCTATAGTATGTTCAAATAAAGGTTACACTATATGGGACTTATAATAGTTTCATTATTAGCAATATTAAACCAGCTTTACAATACTCTTATCCAATATAATTTAATAAAATAATTTTCATAAGATAAAATTAAGAATTAAACTTTTATCTTCGTTTAATATTGGATCAGTACATAATAGAAATCCACTATAGCTAGAAATTTCCTTGCTATCATCTCATGAATTAACCTTTTTCATTATAACAAGTGTACTATCTAAATGGTTTAAAATTAACCATGTGAATTTCTTTAAAATTCTAAAAAGATACAATCTTGTCTTGTTACATCAGTAAATCATACAATTTCTATAAGCATGTGTATATAATTGTGTATAAATGCTTTTTTAATGTAATATATAAGAACACCAGCAGGTGTCACTATTTTTAACAGGTTGTGGGCCCTGTGGCGCCAAACCAACAGGTATATAAGGTGTGATAAGTTTGTAATAGCCTATGCATGATTAAGAGGCATTAGCCTCGAAACGTCGCTATTTTGTCCTAATAAAAGAAATTTTCTAGCATTGGAGAGCTGTGGACATTTTCATTCTACTATATATATATATATATATATATATATATATATATATATATATATATATATATATATATATATGAAATGTTTTTATTAAGAAGAGAAATCATCCAGAATAAATCAATCAGGATGAAAAAAAGACAGGGATTTCAGCACTCTTTTTGAAAAAAATATTTTTTACTAGCGTAATAGTAAAGATAGATAACAAGGGTGTAGGCATCTATATGCCTGATATTAACTTACCGTATCTATAAGACTGTCATTTCTCTCTTAGATCCCATTTTTCATATACCTGCCCAGCTGTGACCTCTAATATGGGGTGCTGTGTGCAGCAGGGTGTAGAGAGAATGACATGCCTTGCAATACCTAAGTCGCTACCACATTACTTGTTGATATAAGCATTTCTCAAGTATTTTTACTCGCACATCCCCTGACCGGTCAGGTTCAGTGTATTATGTATGACACAGCTATTACTACTATTATGGTGTGTATATGTTGCAATTGACCAAAATAACTGCTTTGTATATATTTCACTTTTCACATTGTGAGGGGGGAAGGGCCTACTCTGCCTACACCCTTGTTATCTATCTTTACTATTACGCTAGTAAAAAATATTTTTTTCAAAAAGAGTGCTGAAATCCCTGTCTTTTTTCATCTTGATTGATTTATTCTGGATGATTTCTCTTGTTAATAAAAACATTTCATAATTTAAAAGGGTCTGCACCACAATTACAAAGTTTAGTAAGGTATAGCCGGTCTAGGCCACCTTAGGATAACTAGCTTAAAGCATATGCATCCCTCCTGTACATATTTCTTGATATATATATATATATATATATATATATACATACTGTATTAGGCTACAATGTGTGATTTTGTAAAATTTTGGGATGGTGGTGTGCCGCAGGATTTTTTAATGTAAAAAAGTGTGCCACGGTAAAAAAAAGGTTGAAAATCACTGATCTATGCAATATCATAATGAAGAGCTTGTGAAAGTCAGAAGTGTAACACAGCTGTTAGGATTTTATTACAAGACCAGAGACTCCTATTTTGCATACTTTCTTTTACTACTCAGAATGCAGCACTTTAAAGAAATAACAAAGTATCATTAGACACAATAATATTAAAACAGAACAGAAAACAAAGAATAACAAGAAGTAGCTAAAGTGTGAGGTAACTTATAACACCAGGAAAAAAGTGACCAATCAGAGTAGGAATAGTGTCCATAAACTGACCAATACGCAGCGAAACCTCTTTCTTTTGCTGCTCATCTCTGAGATAAGTCATGCAAAATATTCTACTCTAGATAGATATTGTTGTTTAATTGTGCAAAATATTTAATTGTTTTATTTTTTCTTGTAACGTTTATTTTGTTTTCATTTTTATTTATTTCACATTTAATTGTTTCTGTTTCGTTTTTATTTTTCCATGTTTTATATTTTATTGTCTTTCCGTTTTTTTGTTCTTTTCCCCTCCCTTTACCTTCTCTTTCTTCTTTCTAAACTTCCCGTTTTTTTCTGCTGTTTGTCTTAATCTCCTGCTGCGTGGAGCCTCTCAACATCTTTTATTGCGTGCGCCTCCCGCCGCCATTTTGTGGGCCGTTCCCTTATATTTTTCCCGCCTGTTTACCTTGCTGACGTCTCTGCCATCTTGTGACACGCATCGCATCACTCCGGTCCCTCTCTTTGTAATTTTGTTGCAATTTTGTGCATCGTCAGCCTAAAAATTTCCATGTTGCTACTCACATTGTTAGTTATTTGTTAGCAAGTTAATTTAGTTATAGCTTAGGCTCTGTTGCCATCTTGTGGCTATAGTTCAAATTTACCTCAAAGTTTATGTATGGTATTTTAGATTTAATACTTTTGATATAATGTCTGAACCTACAGAGAGTTCTATTCCACTAACTGCACAAACTGTTCAGTCTATGATTGATTCATCTATTAATAATTTATTTAATAAAAGGTCTTCATTAAAAGGTATTAAAGAGACTAAAAAAATCTTTAAAAAAGAAAAATCCTTCTATTTCTGTTAAATCAAGTAAAAAACTAATTTCAAAGTCTCGTCAATTGCTTTCTGATTCATCAATTCCGCACAGCAAAGGAACTAAAACCGCTGTTAAAAGAACCCTGCATCCCAAGCGTACCTAAATGGGAGATTCTAAAGTAATATTCTAAATCTAAATAAAAAAATGTCTAAGACTTTTGAAAAATTTCTTCCTCAGAATCTAATAGTTCTAATGGGGATGAATATACTGACATCAATTTGGATTCTTTTTGTAATGATTCAGAATATTCCCCAGTAGCTAAGAAGCATAAGAAAATGTCTAAAAAAATAAAAAAAATGTAATGAGGAAGACGTGTAGTTTATGGATTGCTTAGGGAATCCCAGATTTAACTCTGATAAGTTGCACCACCCTCGTTCTGCCGAATGGTACCCATCTATTAATGTTGCTAAATTCATAGATTTTCAACTCAGAAAACCTCTAAAAAAGCAAACACATACTAAAATGAGAGCTGAGTGTCCTCGTCCTTTACTCCCAAAAAATGCTTCTATTACACCTGAAGTAGATCCCAAAATTTTAAAATTCATTGGCGCCCCAGGTTACAAATTAAAGAAAGGTATAGACAGATCGTGGAAAATCTGTCAGGATAAATTGCTAAATACTGTGGGCCCAATCACTAAATTGTTTTAAAATGTCAGAACAAGGTGTTGAAGAATGCCCCTTTAGACCCTCATATATAGTTCGAGAATGGGTGCAAAGGCTTCTCTGTTTTGTTGGCAATACTAATACTGCTATGTCTCTAGAGAGGCGTTGCAACAATGTACGCAAAATGGATCCTAAAATTACAGATTTCGCCTCTAATGACCTTGCCTTTGATGATAATGGTCTTCTTTTTGGCGATACTTATCTCCAAGATCTAAACCAATATGTTAATACCTTTTCTAATCTGAATAAAGTTAGGACTTCAGTTAATAATTTTTTTACCCCAATCAAAATTTCTCTGACAGGGCGGGAGAGGCAGAGGCCGCTTTTCCAGGCCATCACCCATACTT
This sequence comes from Bombina bombina, assembly GCF_027579735.1. Classification (NCBI taxonomy): domain Eukaryota; kingdom Metazoa; phylum Chordata; class Amphibia; order Anura; family Bombinatoridae; genus Bombina; species Bombina bombina. The sequence continues at coordinate 1,291,514,343 of NC_069499.1, read as the reverse complement.
ATCTAGGTCTCAATATTTCCAATCCCATCAAAGCCAATATCCTTCCCAATATCAATCTCAATTCCAAAGATGTTTTTAAGAACCTTCAACCTCTTCCTTCTTTCCATCACAAGCTCGACTATGGAATCAAAGAGGTTTCAGAGGCAGAGCAAGATCAAGACAGGCTCCAGGTAAATATGTTATTTCCTTCCCATGTTCTTTTTTCCCCAGACAGAATTGGTGGCAGAATCGCTTTGTTTGCTCAAAATTGGGCTTCAATTACTGCAGATCCTTGGGTTCTTCAGGCAGTAACAGGCATACACATAGAATTAATTTCCCTTCCAGTTCAAATAAAGTTTCCTCATCCCATTCAATTTTCCCAAGAATACAAAATTCTGTTCCAAAACGAAATTTCAACCTTTTTTCAAAACAAGCAATGCTCCCGTACTTCAACCTCACAATATTTATTTAAGCAACTTATTTCTGGTAAAAAAGAAAAACAATAAGTTCAGACCAGTTATAAATCTAAAATCCCTAAATGCTTATGTTGCATACCATCATTTCAAAATGGAAGGTATTCATCTGTTGAGAGAATGTTTCAGAGAAAACGATTGGTTAGTTTGTCTAGATCTCTCAGATGCTTATTTAACTGTGCCCATTGCCCAAGAACATTGGAAGTTTTTGACGTTCTGTTGGAAGGAGTAATTTTGGAATTTCACCTGTCTCCCCTTCGGTCTGTCGTCTGCCCCTTGGATTTTCACCAAATTACTCAAACCTGTTGTGGCTTTGTTGAGACTTCGGGGTGTTTGTCTGATAATTTATTTGGACAACATCCTAATTATGGACCAAAATTCTCTCTCTTCAAAATCACTTGTTTTCCACAATAACCTTATTAGAATCCTTAGGTTTTATTGTGAACAAGCAGAAATTGATCCTTTCTCCAACCAGATCTCTGATTTTCTTGGGTTTTCAGATAGATACTGTTTTCTCTACCTTGAGTCTTCCTTCAGACAAAGTGAAGAATATCAAGAAAGAAATTTCCAAAACTTTATCCAAAGATTCTGTTCCTATCGGGCCTATAGCCAGGATAGAAGGTTTACTATCATCCTCTATTCAGGCTATATTCCCTGCCCCTTTACATTAGTGCGAGCTCCAGAGATTTAAGATTCTTCATTTGAGGAAAGGTTTTTCTTATTCTCATTTGATTTCTTTATCTCCAGCAGTCAAAGAGGAGCTTTATTGGTGGCTTTCCAATTTAGCAGCTTGGAATGGGAGAGCCATCTTAGGGAAGACTCCCGTTTTTATCATAGAATCCAACGCCAGTCGTTCAGGCTGGGTAGCTCATTGTGGTCCCTCCATTACAGGTGGCAAATGGACTGTGGAAGAGAAATATTTTCATATCAATTGTTAAAAATTATTGGCTGCCTCGTTTGCAGTCAAGAGTTTTGCCAAATGTTCTTCTCCAGTTTAGGAGGCCCCAAATCCAGAGATCTTTCCAATATCACCAAAGATTTTATTCATCTTTGTTTGGACAGGAATATCTCGGTCAAGGCAGAATATATTCCAGGACAATAATATTCCGCAGCGGATTGGGGCTCTCGGCATTTGACAGATTTCAGCGACTGGAAATTAGACAGGAGCCTTTTTCTCTCTTTAGTCTCTCAGGGGTCCCTTTTTTATCTCTTTCCATTCAGGATCAATTTTCAGATTCATCCTTATTTCAGCTGGCGTCCAGATCCGGATGCAGTGGCCATAGATGCCTTCCTACATCCGTGGCCACTTCTGGGAGTATACGCGTTTCCTCCTTTCTCAATGATCCCAAGGACAATTTCAACTGTTCGCAGGGATCTTCTGTCCTTAATGATAGTGACCCCCCTATGGCCGAATCAGATGTGGTATCCCTGCCTATTGGAGATGTCCATCAATGTTCCAATTCTGTTTCCTCTTCTTCCCCATCTCACAGATCCAGAAGGCAATTTTCACAATCTAGTTCTCCAAAGCTCTCTCTGCCTAGTGGTATGGATGATCTCAGGGGACCCTGGACTCTCCGAGGCCTTTCGGATGGAGCTAAATCGCTCATGCAAGAGTCTTGGGCCCCAGGTACTCGTAGATGCTACTTTGCCGCCTGGTCTAAATGGACTAGCTGGTGCTTGCGGAGAGACCTGGATCCCTTTTCTTCGGATCTGAGTGATATCATTAACTATCTGTCTCATCTTTTTGAATCATGTCTAGCTTATAGGTCTATTAACATTCATTGTTCTGCTGTTTCTGCTAGACATAACTTAATTAATAATTTTTCTGTTGGCAAACATCCTTTAGTTTGTAGGGTGCTGAAAGCTATTAGATTAAAATGCCCCACGGTCCCTAAACATTCATTTTTCTGGGATGTGGATCTAATTTTTTCTCTCTTCAAATCTTGGCCTGATGATGTTTCTTTGTCCCTAAAACAACTTTCCGCTAAACTTGCTACTCTTCTTTGTTTAATATCTTTTCATAGAGTTTCTGATGTTAGAGCCCTAGACTAGAACACTAAACGTTTTTCTCCGGAGGGAGTTACCTTTTTTCTGTCCTGTAGAACTAAGACTTTTTCTACTTCTATTTTTTATCCCTTCCTTCCTTCCTTCTTTATGTGTGGTTGAATTTCTAAAAACTTATGAATCCAGAACTTTGTCTTTCAGAAAACCATCTGATAACCAACTTATTTATTTTATTCCTCCTCAGCTCCTATCACTTCAACCTCCATTGCCAGGTAGGTCAAATGGGTCATGAAAGAAGCTGGGATTGACATTTCTTTTTCAGCTCATTCAGTCAGAGGTTATGCAGCTTCAAAAGCCTTTTTTTTTAAGTCTGCTCCTCTTCAACAGATTCTGAGTGCTGCCGATTGGTCATCTGATTCTATTTTTAAACAGTTTTTCTTTAGACCCATTCAACATGCCTCGCTTAATTTATTTTCATAGTTGCTTTAAACTTGCAAAATAGGAGTCTCTGGTTTTGTAATAAAAGTCTGATTATCCTAGCTTGTGAAGGTATAATCTAGATTTAATTAAAGACACAGAGACGAGTATTTTCCCACCTCACATGTTGTTGTTTTTTCCCACCCTTTAATGGTTACATATTTTTAATGAATTTTGTTTTGACAGTTTCTAACTGAAAGGAATCATTTTCTCCTCTCTGGATTCATACCTTCAATGCAAGAGGATCGTCTTCAGTCTAGTAGATCTTGGTCCAGGTTTCATTCTGCAAGCAAGATCTTCACTTTCAAGATGTATTCAAGTCAAGTCTTCAGTTTCATCTTCACATGTTTATTGTTATGCATTTTGGACTGTTAGGACTTTTTATTGTTCTCTCAAATTCCTCCATTGTGAGCATCAGACAAGAAAGAGGAGGTTTGGCTGCGTATTGGTCAGTTTATGGAAACTATTCCTACTCTGATTAGTCACTTTTTTTCTGGTGTTATAAGTTAGCTCACACTTTAGCTACTTATTGTTATTTGTTTTCTGTTCTGTTTTAATATTATTGTATCTGATGATGCTTTGTTATTTCTTTAAAGTGCCGCATTCTGAGTAGTAAAAGAAAGTATGCAAAATACTTGTCTCTGTGTCTTTAAAAAAATCTAGATTATACCTTCACAAGCTAGGATAATCGGAATTATAATGTAATGTTAGACACAAAAAATATAAACAAAACTATGCCAAAAGAAGGTCATGCTGTTTGTAAGTGCATTTGATTCACTGTCCTCTTTAAGTAAATCTCATGGGGCCCCCCACATACCCCCATACTAAACATTCATACAAATGTAATGACAGCAAGTTTAGTGTATGATATAGTGTCTAACTATAATAAGTAATGCAGCAAATATATTCTGCAGGGTTGAGGCAAGTGACAATTGAATAATGTAAAAACCTGTGCTTTATTGCTAATATTAAAAGTGTAACATAAAAATAAAGGCATGTGAAATAGTAATATACTGAGTAACATGTTATACATGCTGGGCTATATTGAACTGATCAAACTTACTGCCCAGACCTCGCGAAATGTGAGGTTCTAAAAGAATCACCCAGCTAGTAACTGCAGAGTGATAAAACGCTAAACTGTTAATCCAAGATCCGACTATTCAAAGAACTATTAAATGAGCCATTCTAAATGCTCATGTCTTTGTGGCAGAGTGGGTCTCAGCTTCAGGGATCAAACGTGCCTTCAACCCAATGCCTTAGATTGTTGAAAAGGATGACAATCTCTCTGTACAGTTCTGTTAAAGCACCTTGGTGCTTGACAGGGACGCAATGTAGATCCATGTGTAGCCCTGAGGTGCGTGTTATTCATCTGCGTGTGAACAGCCCCAACCCCAAGTATGAGTCCTTTACCGTTATCCGGTGTTGCGGTGATCACAAATGATTAATATGGTGGTTTCATACTCGCGGTCCCGCGGAAGCACCCCGCAAACTCCCGCAAGTCTGCAATCTCTGTCAAGTGTTCTTTTATCCGTGGCGGCTGGTTGTAAGTGCCAAAAGCCAAGTTGGTCTTCTTAGCTATGTTTAGCGCAATAGGTGCCTTTGGGGTTACTGCATAGTGACCTTCTGGATTGTCCAAAAGTTCCATGTTATCTGATGACTCACACACTGAGGAGCCATCTCTATGTATTGAGGTTCTTTTTCTCTGTTGACCTATATAGGACTGTTGGCTTCTGATGGATCCTCTACCTGCACAGTTGTAGCACTTATAGCAAATAATTAATTAATCGGGAAGTCTGATGGGGCTTTATCAATTAGTCTCTGGCAAAGAGCCTCAAATCTGTACCAGCAAGTATTTAGGGAATCTTGAGGCGGCATGTCTCCTGTAGCGGCCATTTTAGTTGCAGCGTAGTGGCGCTTTTTTGTATTGTTAGCCTTTTTTTTGGTCTTAATCTGCTTCTTTATGATTCCCCTTTGCTGTGAATAGGATTGAGAAGATCCTAACAGGTTTGCCAGTGGTCTTGGCTGCGGCCAAGTATCTTGGATTATCGAGGGGGGTAGCTCTACCTATAATGGGCCGCTGCCCTAGGCCTCAGATGTCTGTTTCAGTCTACTATATCATAAATACAGCTTTTTTGAATGATTGTAAAAGCCCGTACGTAGTAGGATGCCTTAATGAAGTTAAGAGATTATTTTTCACTGTTAGATTTCTCCTTAAAACGGCGGTTTAGTGGAGTATCAACAGGAGCTCTGAAGAATGTGACCACTCGGGATCGCTGTACAGACACCCCCCCATGCATTCTTCTACAGAATGTTTTTGTTTAAAAAAAAAAAATAGAAAATCTCTTTATTACCAATTCTACAGTTTTTCATAACCAACACAGTTATATTAATATATTTTTTACCTCTGTGATTACCTGGTATCTAATCCTCTGCAGACTATCCCCTTATTTCAGTTCTTTTGACAGGCTTGCATTTTAGCCAATCAGTGCTGACTCATAAGTAACTCCACGTATGTGAGCACAATGTTATCTATATGGCACACATGAACTAGAACTGCCTAGCTGTGAAAAACTGTCAAATGCTCTGAGATAAGAGGCGGCATTCAAGGGCTTAGAAATTAGCATATGAGTCTACCTAGCTTTAGCTTTCACAAGAGAACAAAACAAATTGGAAAGTTTAAAATTGCATGCCCTATCTGAATCATAAAAGTTTAATTTTGACTAGACTGTCCCTTCAAATTGTACACAATAAATGAACATAAATATGCTCTCATTAAATCTGCAGTATACAATTTTTTTTGCCTAATTTTCTTTATCTTACTGCTACCTGCATGATCAGGGATCACAAAACATGTGTATGAATTTAGTTTTTAATTGAAATACTAATCCTTATAAAATAAATTATAGCAGACAATTAATGTATTATTATTGTGTGTACATAGAATAGAAGACGTACCTTGTGCTAGTAAAACAATTCCACTTACGATAATTATTATCACAATTATCATCTTTGCTGCTGTAAAGAATATCTGAACATAGCTTGCCAGCTTCACACTCATAGCATTAATCGTGGAGATGGTCACTAAAGGGAACAAATGCAAAACATATTTATAATTACAGCAAATAAATAACAATGTCATTGGCTGACATAAATGCAATATAATTAATCAATAATGTGATTTAAAATGGAAATGTTGGTGGTATCAACCCGTTTCTAAAAAATGGAAAAGCTTTGGAAACTATAAGAAGATTCAAATGGTAAAAGAAAAGATGTTCAATGTGCCTAGAGCTATAGTAGATGGCTGCACCTCACTGATGAGGCCAGTAGAAGGCTGAAATGTAGGAGATTGCCATGGTTCCGAGGAAGACTGCCTGGTATTTCCAGCGGGACTGTGCTTTTTAGACAAGAGCAGACTGATATACTGCACAAAAGTTATGTTAAAGGGACATTCTGGGCAAAAAGAGGCTACCCCAGAGGGGGTTACTAGCCACTGGACAAGCTAGTATGGTTTAGTTTACTCCCTGGTTGAATGCAAAAGAAAATATGCTATAGATAGTTGAAACATGATTAGAAATGTCTGCAAAGTGTTTAATAAAGTGGTATGATTTTTTCAGTTGTATGTGTGGTTGTCTACTGAACGTTTGAGGGGAAAAAGCTTCAAGCATTAGATGAGAGATTTGTTAAAATAAACAGGCCAAACAAGGGCTAATTTGTTTTAATGTTATCAACAGTTTTTTATTAAGCTCAATGCAGGAAGAGAGTAAATGGAAGATCCATGATAGGGTCAGGTCATTGATATTTAGAAGAGGTTGATACTCACGGATAGCACAAGCTGCCAGACACTTCACAACCACCACAGGGGGATCACAGCCTGGGTAAAATGCAGCTGACACATATTCAGCAAAGCTGAGGCAAATGATGGCAAAAGATGAAGGTTTCATGACAAGCAGACTGGCCCAAGAGAAGAGAAAGGCAGGTATGGGTCCATAGGCTTCCATCAGGTAAGGATACTCCCCTCCAGACTTTGTGATCATGGTTCCAAGTTCAGCAAAACACAGCGCCCCTCAAAATAAGCATAACAATTACTAGAGCACATCCCACAGGACAGAAACACTTACTCTATTATTTGTGATACATATTGATTCATGCTTTTCACAACATCTTCCTTAAATACATTTTAAGTCACTGATCTATCATTTTGTATAAGTGAAAATGCTTTTCAGCTATACATTTGCTGCATCTTATTACGGCTCTATCTATGGGTTTATGATATGCAATTTACTTGTTTGCTTGTTTAGTGTTATATGTTGTTTCCTTTCACTCCTAAGAGTTAATTACAAGATTTGTACAAATTATATAATTCGATATATATTGTATTCTAACTTGATTTTATAGTCTACAAGTTGTTTTTAATAAAATAAACCATCTGCAATAAATTTGTGTGCAAACAAGTATGAAAGACCAGCAAATAAACATGTAAAAATAGTTATAGGGGTATATCTATCAATGTGCGAGCAGACATCATACGAAGTAGTGTATCATATCCGCTGCATATCGATAAATGCCGACAGCATACTCCATATGGAGCTTGATAAATATGCCACAAACTGAAGTTTACTGTCTGACAGGGAGATCTGCAAAAATATCCCCATATAAATTGTAAAAGGTTTTTCATTTTACAGACCTCTAAAGCACTAATATAAAAATCAAAAAATATATAAGGTGCTCACAATAAGATCAATCTGATAAATGTATAGCGTTCTCTCACCCTCACTCTCTCCCTTTGTTTTTCCTCTCTCTTTTCTTCCTCTCTCACTCTCTCTCTGTTCTTCCTCTCTCACTCTCTCTCTGATCTTCCTCTCTCACTCTCTCTCTGATCTTCCTCTCTCACTCTCTCTCTGATCTTCCTCTCTCACTCTCTCTCTGATCTTCCTCTCTCTCTGATCTTCCTCTCACTCTCTCTCTGATCTTCCTCTCTCTCTGATCTTCCTCTCACTCTCTCTCTGATCTTCCTCTCTCTCTGATCTTCCTCTCACTCTCTCTCTGTTCTTCCTCTCTCACTCTCTCTCTGATCTTCCTCTCTCACTCTCTCTCTGATCTTCCTCTCTCTCTGATCTTCCTCTCACTCTCTCCCTTTGTTTTTCCTCTCTCTTGTTCTTCCTCTCTCACTCTCTCTCTTGTTCTTCCTCTCTCACTCTCTCTCTTGTTCTTCCTCTCTCACTCTCTCTCTTGTTCTTCCTCTCTCACTCTCTCTCTTGTTCTTCCTCTCTCACTCTCTCTCTTGTTCTTCCTCTCTCACTCTCTCTCTTGTTCTTCCTCTCTCACTCTCTCTCTGTTCTTCCTCTCTCACTCTCTCTCGTTCTTCCTCTCTCACTCTCTCTTGTTCTTCCTCTCTCACTCTCTCTCTGATCTTCCTCTCTCACTCTCTCTCTGATCTTCCTCTCTCTCTGATCTTCCTCTCACTCTCTCTCTGTTCTACCTTTCTCACTCTCTCTCTGTTCTTCCTCTCTCACTCTCTCTGTTCTTCCTCTATCACTCTCTCTTTTGTTCTTCCTCTCTCACTCTCTCTTTGTTCTTCCTCTCTCACTCTCTCTCTGTTCTTCCTCTCTCACTCTCTCTCTGTTCTTCCTCTCTCACTCTCTCTCTGTTCTTCCTCTCTCACTCTCTCTCTGTTCTTCCTCTCTCACTCTCTCTCTGTTCTTCCTCTCTCACTCTCTCTCTGTTCTTCCTCTCTCACTCTCTCTGATCTTCCTCTCTCACTCTCTCTTTTGTTCTTCCTCTCTCACTCTCTCTGTTCTTCCTCTCTCACTCTCTCTGTTCTTCCTCTATCACTCTCTCTTTTGTTCTTCCTCTCTCACCCTCTCTCTCTGTTCTTCCTCTATCACTCTCTCTGTTCTTCCTCTATCACTCTCTCTGTTCTTCCTCTATCACTCTCTCTTTTGTTCTTCCTCTCTCACTCTCTCTCTGTTCTTCCTCTCTCACTCTCTCTCTGTTCTTCCTCTCTCACTCTCTCTCTGTTCTTCCTCTCTCACTCTCTCTCTGTTCTTCCTCTCTCACTCTCTCTCTTGTTCTTCCTCTCTCACTCTCTCTCTGTTCTTCCTCTCTCACTCTCTCTCTGTTCTTCCTCTCTCACTCTCTCTCTGTTCTTCCTCTCTCACTCTCTCTCTTGTTCTTCCTCTCTCACTCTCTCTCTTGTTCTTCCTCTCTCACTCTCTCTTGTTCTTCCTCTCTCACTCTCTCTCTGTTCTACTCTCTCTCTGTTCTTCCTCTCTCACTCTCTCTCTGTTCTTCCTCTCTCACTCTCTCTCTGTTCTTCCTCTCTCACTCTCTCTCTGTTCTTCCTCTCTCACTCTCTCTCTGTTCTTCCTCTCTCACTCTCTCTCTGTTCTTCCTCTCTCACTCTCTCTCTGTTCTTCCTCTCTCACTCTCTCTCTGTTCTTCCTCTCTCACTCTCTCTCTGTTCTTCCTCTCTCACTCTCTCTCTGTTCTTCCTCTCTCACTCTCTCTCTGTTCTTCCTCTCTCACTCTCTCTCTGTTCTTCCTCTCTCACTCTCTCTCTGTTCTTCCTCTCTCACTCTCTCTTGTTCTTCCTCTCTCACTCTCTTGTTCTTCCTCTCTCTCTTGTTCTTCCTCTCTCACACTCTCTCCTGTTCTTCCTCTCTCACTCTCTCTTGTTCTTCCTCTCTCACTCTCTCTTGTTCTTCCTCTCTCACTCTCTCTTGTTCTTCCTCTCTCACTCTCTCTTGTTCTTCCTCTCTCACTCTCTCTTGTTCTTCCTCTCTCACTCTCTCTTGTTCTTCCTCTCTCACTCTCTTTTGTTCTTCCTCTCTCACTCTCTCTTGTTCTTCCTCTCTCACTCTCTCTTGTTCTTCCTCTCTCACTCTCTCTTGTTCTTCCTCTCTCACTCTCTCTTGTTCTTCCTCTCTCACTCTCTCTTGTTCTTCCTCTCTCTCTCACTCTCTCTTGTTCTTCCTCTCTCACTCTCTCTTGTTCTTCCTCTCTCACTCTCTCTTGTTCTTCCTCTCTCACTCTCTCTTGTTCTTCCTCTCTCACTCTCTCTTGTTCTTCCTCTCTCACTCTCTCTTGTTCTTCCTCTCTCACTCTCTCTTGTTCTTCCTCTCTCACTCTCTCTCTGTTCTTCCTCTCTCACCCTCTCTCTGTTCTTCCTCTCTCACTCTCTCTCTGTTCTTCCTCTCTCACCCTCTCTCTGTTCTTCCTCTCTCACTCTCTCTCTGTTCTTCCTCTCTCACTCTCTCTCTCGTTCTTCCTCTCTCACTCTCTCTCTCGTTCTTCCTCTCTCACTCTCTCTCTCGTTCTTCCTCTCTCACTCTCTCTTGTTCTTCCTCTCTCACTCTCTCTTGTTCTTCCTCTCTCACTCTCTCTCTTGTTCTTCCTCTCTCACTCTCTCTCTCTTGTTCTTCCTCTCTCACTCTCTCTCTCTTGTTCTTCCTCTCTCACTCTCTCTCTCTTGTTCTTCCTCTCTCACTCTCTCTCTCTTGTTCTTCCTCTCTCACTCTCTCTCTCTTGTTCTTCCTATCTCACTCTCTCTCTCTTGTTCTTCCTCTCTCACTCTCTCTCTTGTTCTTCCTCTCTCACTCTCTCTCTTGTTCTTCCTCTCTCACTCTCTCTCTTGTTCTTCCTCTCTCACTCTTGTTCTTCCTCTCTCACTCTTGTTCTTCCTCTCTCACTCTTGTTCTTCCTCTCTCACTCTTGTTCTTCCTCTCTCACTCTCTCTCTCTTGTTCTTCCTCTCTCACTCTCTCTCTCTTGTTCTTCCTCTCTCACTCTCTCTCTTGTTCTTCCTCTCTCACTCTCTCTCTCTTGTTCTTCCTCTCTCACTCTTGTTCTTCCTCTCTCACTCTCTCTCTCTTGTTCTTCCTCTCTCACTCTCTCTCTCTTGTTCTTCCTCTCTCACACTCTCTCTCTTGTTCTTCCTCTCTCACTCTCTCTCTCTTGTTCTTCCTCTCTCACTCTCTCTTGTTCTTCCTCTCTCACTCTCTCTCTTGTTCTTCCTCTCTCACTCTCTCTCTTGTTCTTCCTCTCTCACTCTCTCTCTTGTTCTTCCTCTCTCACTCTCTCTCTGTTCTTCCTCTCTCACTCTCTCTCTGTTCTTCCTCTCTCACTCTCTCTTGTTCTTCCTCTCTCACTCTCTCTCTTGTTCTTCCTCTCTCACTCTCTCTCTTGTTCTTCCTCTCTCACTCTCTTTCTGTTCTTCCTTTCTCACTCGTTCTTCCTTTCTCACTCTCTCTCTGTGCTTCCACTCTCACTCACTCTCTCTTGTTCTTCCTCTCTCACTCTCTCTTGTTCTTCCTCTCTCACTCTCTCTCTGTTCTTCCTCTCTCACCCTCTCTCTGTTCTTCCTCTCTCACTCTCTCTCTGTTCTTCCTCTCTCACTCTCTCTCTTTTCTTCCTCTCTCACTCGCTCTCTTTTCTTCCTCTCTCACTCGCTCTCTTTTCTTCCTCTCTCATTCTCCCTTTCGTTTTCTTTCCCTCACACTCTTTCTCCCCCATCTTTACCTCACCAGCTAGAACATCTCTTGCCCACTTAAGACAACAGCTACTTAGACTCCTGGCAGAGTGAAATCCTCCCAATCCGATTGGGATGATTGACAGCCTGGGTATAATTGTACAAGCAGCGGCTTTTGCAATGTTAAAGGTATTATTTTAAAGGGATTGTTTTCTTTCATGATTTAGATAGAGCATGCGATTTTGAACAATTTTCATTTAACTCCTATTATGTAATTGCCTTCATTCTCTTGGTATTGATTGCTGAGGGAGCAACAATGCACTACTGCGAGCTAGCTGAAAGCCAATAAGCCAACAAGAGGTATATTTGTGCAGCCACCAATCAGTAGCTGCTGAGCCTACTTTGGTATGCTTTTCAACAAAGGATACAAAGAGAATAAAACATATTAGAAAATAGAAATAAAATGGAAACAGTTAAAATATCATGCTCTCTCTGAATCATGAAAGAAAATGTTTTGGCTTTTATGTCCCTTTCAATGCGGGCAGCGAAAACCAGGCAGGTTTACAGGAGTGAACCTTGTCTGCCAGACCAATAAAAAATGGGGTCCTCCTTAAACATATATTTTCCCCACAAAAAATATCTTTTAAAATATAAAATGTTTTTATAAATTATGTTGTTTACAGCACAAGCACAACCATTAAAAAAATATATACAACAAAATGTGTGTAGAGTTCCTTTACAGAAAAGTATGTTTGTCCTTTCTAAATGGTTTATCTGCTGCAATGCAATAAAGCAAATATTATGTCAACTTCAAGGGCTCCATTTATGAAGCAGCGGTCATAAGACAATACAATCGAAATGATTGACAGCCCCTTCTTGAAATGCTGGTACATTGTTAAATGCGGACAGAGTATGCATGTCGATGTAGCGAATCATGTCCTCTCCTCAGTTCATAAATCTACCCCCAATTGTCAATACATTTCAGTCTCTGTAACTCAACTAATCTACAATCTAATCTGGATGGTCATTATCACTGTATATGATGCACTCTTTAGGAAGTTGTGTTTTTCCTACTTTTGTTCAAAGATATGTCTCTTATTTTTTATGTAATTAAAATACCTGTAAACTTTCGGACATTTACCTAATGTAGCTATAACTCCACATATAGCCCATATGACCAGACATGGACCAATGGCTCCTGTGTTGAAAAGGACTGATTTAGGAGAAATAAATATTCCTGATCCAATAATGGTTCCAACAATTAGACTCACTCCACTGAGCAACCCAACCTAAAGGAACATAAAGTTAATTGTTACTTATTACAAGGAGAGCAATTAGTGCAATAATGATTATGAACTGTGTAGATAAGAGAGATCACAAAATCATAAATACCAGAAGTAAAAATTCTATTTTACTGTTTGAGACTTCGTACTTTGTCATAAATTATTTCAAAAAAAAAAAAAAAAATCTTGGTCTTCAGATGATATGAACCCAGTGTCCTCTTACCAGATTGTATGACTATTTCTAGGAGATGTAAATAAATCATCACATCTATTACAGATAGAGCATTTGGATTATATTTATGGATGAGTATACTTGATGAAACAGGGAACCAGAGGCGTAACTAGAAACCACAGGGCCCAGGTGCAAGACTCTAAGAATGGGCCCCCCACCACCCCTCCCCCTCCAAAAAAGCTGAATTTAATACATATTTATTTATTTTTTTACATTTAACACAGAAAAAAATGTGAATCAGATTACATGTCTGCAAAAGGAGGTACCCTGTGCCCACAGTCGTTGAGATGGTCTGACCCCCTATTACTGTATATAGTGACACTGTTTAACCCACCAGTACTGTATATAGTAAGTTAGTGACACAGTCTGTAATCTGCCGGTGAGATGGCTGGCCTGACCCTACCCGCCCTAGTACGTTATAAAGTGACCACAGTAGTCAGTGACATGGTCAACCCCCCCATACTGTATATAGTGGTACTGTATAGTGACACTGTTTACCCCCTGCCCCCCCCATGCTGTAGTAACAAGGTCTGTAATTTGCTGGTTTCACAAACATACACAAACACACATACATGCATAAATACACACACAGTCACATACATACACACACACATAAACACCAATGGGTAAAACAGAAACACTAACCCCTGTAGTCATGTCACACTCACATGATATCAGTGCAGGCAGTGGTAGGTGAACGTTTTTTTTGTTTTTTTTAAGCTGGGCCCCCACCCTCAGGGGCCCAGTCGCACCTGCAACCTCTGCACCCCCTGTAGTTTCACCCCTGCAGGGAACTCTATATGGCCAGGAAGTATAAAGAGTGAGTAAAAAGATCTGGTAAATTATAAAACATTTATGTTGTGCTGCTACAGAAGAACATATCAGTCAAGTCTTAACATTTTAAAAACAAATTAACATCCATTTTGCTGCAATAATTTTTCAATAGCTGAATTCCACCTATCATTTGCCTTATTTGGAGGAGCCAATCTGTGCTTTAGCCCACAGACAACAAAGCTAGTCACTGTCAAAAATGTAGTATAAAATGCATTGTTTTGCATTTGTTATCTGATAAAGCCAATTGAGGAAATATATGTAGCATGGTTAGCCTTGAGAAATCAGCAGGCATTGCTCAATTTTCAGAACTAAATTACATGAAAAGGGGCAGCATAAAAAATTAAAATATATTGCAAAAAGTTGTTTCATTATGCATAACTAAATATTGTATATACACATCTGAAGGTGTTTACCATCCCCTTAAGAAAATAATATGTGATAACAACAAAATATCAATGTAGGGCACTTAAAGCGAATATATCTGTACGCATGGATTACAGTAATGTGGTATCTTCATTAAAGGGACAGTCTACACCAACATTTTTATTGTTTTAAAAGATAGATAATCCCTTCATTTACCATTCCCCAGTTTTGCATAACCAACACTGTCATATTAATGTACTTTTAACCTCTGTGATTACCTGTATCTAAGCCTCTGCAGACTGCCCGTTATCTCAGTTCTTTTGACAGACTTGCATTTTAGCCAATCAGTGCTGACTCATAAATAACAGGAGTGAGCACGATGTTATATATGACACACATGAACTAGCAGTGTCTAACAGTGAAAAACTCTCAAAATGCACTGAGATAAGAGGAGGCCTTTAAAGGGTTAAAAATTAGCATATGAGCCTATCTAGGCTTAGCTTTCAACAAAGAATACCAAGAAAACAAAGCAAATTTGGTGATAAAAGTAAATTGGAAATCTGTTTAAAATGACATGCCCTATCTGAATCAAGAAAGTTTAATTTTAATTAGACTGTCCCTTTAATCAAAGGTAACATGACATTTGTTTTCTGTTCTAAATGATGCTTACAGAGAGAAATGTAAAATTGTAGAATTTCCACCATGGTGAGTGTGTTCTAACTAGAAGTTGGAGGAATAAGCCCAAAGGAAGCAACATTTATAAACAGGAGTATCTAAGTATAAATGTAAGTACCATCTTGCTGTTGTGATGAATTTGCATCAAATGAAAGCCCCAGGGCAGATTCCAGACCCAGAAGCAATTCTAAAGGGTATTAAACTCACATATGAAATATACAGTTGCATGCTTGCAGCATTATTTACAGTATGAGTGCATCTTCAGTAATTATTATCTGTTATTTATAAAGTAAGACAAGCCATACTAATTACTGGCCTAAAAGGAAATCTGCTTGCTGAAAATTCCTCCTATGAAAAGCCTCTAACTCCCTATCCTCAAGAGGAATCGTAGACTGTTTAGCCAAAGTAGAAATAGCTCCATCTACCTCAGGTATTGTTCCTCAAAGCTCAATATCACAAGTAGGTAAAGGAATCATCTTTTTAAAATGTAAAACTGGATTAAAGGGGGGACCAGGCTTAGACCACTCTTTAGAAATTATTTCAGAGATAGCCCCAGGGACCCGGAAAACCCTCTGGTGACTTAGCAGTAGGCTTTAAAATCTAATCCTATGGGCTTAACAGACTTCTCCTCAGAAACCTTAGGATCCTGAATCCCTAAGGGACATAAAACGTCTCTTTAGAGAGTACAAAGATGTTCAAGTTTAAAGGGACAGTAAAGTCAAAATATATAGAACATGCAATTTTAAACAACTTTCCAATTTACTTTTATTATCAAATGTGCTTAAAGTAAATGTCAAGCTAACACTATTACCTAAACTGAAAGGTAGATCCTTATCTTCAGAGATATTTCACTCTGAACGCTATAGGGATAAGAGCCGAAGCTCTGGTCGCCATTTACAGCATTTGATTGACAGATGACTCATCTGCAATCAACAAATCATTGTTTCCCCCCGGGACGTTCAGCCCCTTTGCACAAACGTCACTGCCCAGGGGGGAAACAATGATTTGGTGACTGTAGATGAGTCATCTGTCAATCAAATGCTATAAATGGCGAGCGGAGCTTTGGCTCTTATCCCTATAGCGTTCAGTGCTATCCTTTCAGTTTAGGTAATAGTGTTAAATTGACATTCACTTTAATTTTCTTGTTATCCTTTGTTGAAAGGCAGGAATGTAAGTTCAGCAGCAGTTTTGCAACCATATTATACAAGAGCACTAGATGGCCGTACTATTTCCTGTCATGTAGTGCTCTACACATGTGCATGATACCTATCTAGATATCGCTTCAACAAAGAATTACATGAGAAAGACACAAATTTGATAATCGGGGAAAATTGGAGACTTTTTTTTAAATTGTATTCTCTATCATCTAGTCATGAAAGAAACTGTGTTTCATATCTCTTTAAAAAGAACATAGGATGAATCTGCATGTTGCTCAGAGGCCGACTCCTGATCAACTGAAAATACCTCACCCTCTTATGATAATCTTTAAATCCAGGAGCAAAATTTGAAGAACTCACTTGTATAGAACAAACAGAGGAAGAACAGATTCCCTTAGAATCAAGAGCTGCATTGGTCTGATTAGAATGCAATAAACAGAATGCAATAAACAGAATGCAATAAACAATCCATACAAGAATTGCAAAGCTGAGCATGGGGATTACATCAAAAAGCTTGCAAAAAACACAAGAAAGTGTTAAGGATCTAGCGACTAAGGGACCAGTATTTAAAGTAGTGCGGACAGAACCAGAATGCTACATCATGAAAAACAGGCTTAGACTGAAAACCACAGAAAATAAATTAATATGGTAGACAAATAACCAAGGATTTAAACACAAAATCCTAAAAAAAAAAAAGGAATATGGGCAGGTAAATAAACAAGCAGAAGAACCTTTCATTAAATACACTCAAAACAGTGGCGTCACTAGGGTTGGTGTCACCCGGTGCGGTAAGTTATGGTGTCACCCCCCCCCAGAAAGCAGACACACACAAAAACACAGGCAAGCACACATACAAACACTCAGACACACTTAAAAAATACTCAGATGCACACACAAACACTTATGGCCAATCACCTCTGCACTCTGCCCACCCCCAGACCCCCGCCCGCCCTCCTACCTGTTCAGTGTGCACTTAGTGTACCGTAACCGTAATGGTCTGGTGGGCATCATATGTGGCTCCTTCATTTTAAAGACAGTGTCAAACAGTCATGCGGTCAGGTGCTAGCCATCCCCTCATGATTTGCCAGTTCCCGTTTAGAGAGACAGCACAGCAGTGAGTGACTCCACTGCTCCACATGTCACTGAGCAGTGAGCACAGATAGGCAGGCAGGTTTAGGCTAGCAGCGCAACTTTGCAAGCCCCACGGCATGCCCACAACATTCATAGCGAAATTGGGCAGGGGAGAAGCAAAGTACAAACAAGCAAAAGTAGCCGGGAAAACTATTTGTTGAAATTGCAGCACTGGCTCAAGTGGCAAAAAAATTGTGTGTCTACATCTTCCCAAGTCCCACCAATGTTCACAAATGCCAGCCTCTAATAAAATAATCTATGCATCTCAACATTGTATTTCTTTGAATTTCAATAAAATTTAAAAAAAAAAAAAAAAAAAAAAAAAATTTTTTTTTTTTTTTTTGGTGTCACTCCCTGGTGGGTGTCACCCGGGTGCGGCCCGCCCCCCCCGCCCCCCCCTAGTGACGCCACTGACTCAAAAATAAGACTGTCGTGATAGTATTGCAAAGCTGACCCCCAGATAAAGCAGAGGAGTTCTATGAATCCATTAAATAAAGTGGTGGGAAAGGAGTGATGTGCACGAACCTGACACAGCCCTGTAAAGCGACTGGCAAAAGGCAGATGCGCATATACAATAAACTCATAGCACTAACTGACAAACGTGCTTACGGTTGAGGCACGCTAACTAAATAGCCTACGCGTGCAAATGCAAAGCTGAAGCGCTCCCATCCCCACGTGCATGCACGTGCCCTTAAGTGAAACATGAGAGGTGCACAACACAAGCCCGACACGCTCGAGACAACAGTACCACATGTGAAAACTATACACATAAAGCACAACAAGAATATGACGCAGTTTAACATAACTCAATTGTGCTCAAAATAACCAGCACACGCTAAAAAAACATAAGATGTATATCATAAAAACAAATAAAGATATCAAGACAACAAAGAAAAAATGATAATAGGAGTAGAATAGAAAATTGCTTAAAATTTCATGATTCAGACAGAGAATGCAAGAAAAAAGAAATAGGTTTAATGTCCCTTTAAGGTTACAATTCCACCTCTATGCTGGCAAATCTATATATCTCTCACGCTATTCATCTCCCTTCTAAATTGCAACACAGATCATCTCACTAAAATCTTTATGAATGTCCTCCACCCCCACTATAACATCTTCACCCTAGGTCCATTGCCTTGGCGTATTACTTAACCCTGTCCTCTCCCTTAACCCACAAATCCATCTCTCTCCAATTCCTGCAGCTTTTATTTATAGAACATTGCTAAAAATGTATCTATTATTCACTTAAAACACAATTAAAATTCCAGCAGTATTCGCCATTAACTAGGCCCCCACCTTTTTTGTCACAAACTACCAAACGTAAGCTTTCTAGAAAGTAAGGCCCTGTAATCTTTATATCCCAGTCTGCGTTTCCCGTCTTGTTTTTATTTATTGTACCCCCTGTATGGAGCTGATGTATTGAAACAAAGATAATAGCAATAATAATAAAGAGAATGAAATTACTTTCAGTACACACACTCATTTTAAAAAATACAACACATTAAACATTTTTTATTTTTTTAAATACAGCAAATTAATAATATCTCTACTGACTTTATTGGTTGTTTATTTAATCCATCTGTAGCTTTAAACACAATAATATGTATTTGTGCAATAAATGATATTGACCTCACATGACAACATGTTTGTTATGAGCACGTACTTATACTGTCTTCAGTTCAAAGCCAAAATAAAGCAAGGCTTAATGTATCAATAATAAATGGGTTGTTAGCTTTGGTTTATTTGTATTTGTTTAACATTCAGCACTAGAGACAGCAAGTCAGGTAAATTAATGTTTTAGTGGCATCTGGAAAAACTGTTCTGTACCTATGGTAGATTATCTTTTATATAAATAGCAATTTGTGTATCACTCTAAGGTAGTGCCATGGTAGACAGGAATCTAAAGAATGCATTTGCACTGAGGAAATAGCAAATAGTTGTAATAATACCTCTATTTGGGTCAAGTAGATATAAATGCAATGCAGACTTTCAAGGCTACTAGGTCTTTTTATCAGGCAGGATATCTAGTTGGTATTGTAACTTTCATGCTGAACACAAAAGGAGTTGCAAAAAGGGCAAAATGTGCATTAAAAAGGTTTTTCACTACATATAATAAAAACATTTTTTATGGGGAATTACATTTTGGCATAAATGTTACTTTGAAGATAGTTCCAAGTAATGAAAAAATCTTTAAATTCTGAGGTAAAAGTCACACTCTTTCTGTCATCTATTTATATTGTTTCTCTACAGCAAAGCTTGCCATATCACAAACCCTGGCATTGCCCCCAAATACTATAAAGACCTCACCCTATGATCACCCAGTGATTATCCCATAAATTTACAGATGTTGTGAGAAATTCTAACTGAATCCAGATTCCAGCAGAGTGTATCTGAAATCCTTATGTTTCTGTAGCCCTAACAAACTAGGGAAACCCCTAGATGATATTAAAAGCTGAAGTAAGCAATAAGATATCTGTGTTTAATTTTATAGGCTAGAAGTGTCTTATGTTTATTAGCAACACTCTGTAACGGTTTAAAACACATGTAAATATTGATCCAAGATTAACCACTTCTGACATAATGTGATGTACATTTATGGCTTTAAATATTCCTTGAATTGTTTATGTAAGCTATTATTTTGCTCTGTATTGTTTAGAACCGATTTGACCCTTACATAAATTCCACTATGTCATAAATGACATCCGTGTAAATACTCTTGTTACTTTGTCATAAATTATTCTATCAGACAACCTTTGTCTTCAAGTAATTTGAACTTAATGACTTCTTGCCAGATTTGTGTGTGTATATTTGTTAACATACAGTATATTTTTCTTGATAGTTTAGTCTTATGTGATTCTAAAAATTTATTTCTTTAAGTTTTGTTTTTGGGTTGGAGATTCTGGTTGTGGACTAGAGTTCTAGGCAAGAGACTGTAGCACAACAGAAGTCTTGAATGTGCAAACATAAAAAGGAGTGACAATGCATAAATCTATAGAAATATATAGGGGTCGGGCAGGAGTAGATTTTGAAATTACATTTAGATTAGATCAAACTACAATTACCCTTTAACTAAGTAACTTAGGCAACATTAGATTTTATTATTGCAAAAATGGCACATGAAATAATTAAATCACTTGTACTTTACTAAAGGGTATCACTGTAATGTAAGTGATGAACTAAAGTTAATGAATCCCATTTATGCCCTTTAAAGAGCTATTTCAGTAAGTATATTCTGAATTAAATTATATACTTATGAGTGTAACCAGCCAGAACCTACCATTAAACAAAAGTCTTACAGTGTATATAAAATGTCAAAAGTCAACTTCATTTCTGTTGTTGGAAAACAACTATTTTGTCTCTTCCAAACTGTTAGAAGAGCTTTTAATAAAACACATACTTTTCTTTCAGCTGACAATTTTATTTTCTGGTTTAATTTAAAACTTTCAAATTGTGAACCAATAACTTTTAAAAATGTTTACAAAAATTAAATCTGATCACTTGAATATCCATTCTAGATTTAGTCTGGTCAATATAACTAAGAAATTAAAAATTTACAACAAAAAAAAGTAGAGAGTTAATTACACATATCATCAATTTATCTTGTTAGGAAACTTACAGATAAAACATACCGGACTGTAATCAGCAATAATTCATTCATTCATTAAGCCCCTAGTTGGTATCAAAAGCTAAAGTAAACAATAAAATATCAGTGTTTAATATTATAGGCTAGAAGTGTCTTATTGTTTATTAGCAACACTCGGCTCAAAACACATGTAAATATTGATCCAAGATTCACCACTTCTGACATAATGTGAGGTACATTTATGGCTTTAAACGTTCCTTGAATTGTTTGTGTAAGCTATTATTTTGCTCTGCATTGTTTGTAACCCATTTGACCCTTACATAAATTCCACTGTCATAAATGACATCCAAATAAATATTCTTGTCACTTTGCCTTTGACACTTTGTCATAAATTATTCTATGAGACAACCTTTGTCTTCAAGTAATTTGAACTTAATGACTTCTTGCCAGATTTGTGTGTGTATATTTGTTAACATACAGTGGGATGTTAAAGTACATTTTATTGTGATAGGTTAGTCAGATTATAAAAAGTTATTTCTTTAGGTTTAGATTTTGGGGTGGAGATTCTGGTTGTGGACTAGAGTTCTAGGCAAGAGAAGGCTTAAATGTACAAAATAATATTAAAAGGAGTGACAGAGCATAAATCTATAGAAATATATAGGGGTCAGACGGGAGCATATTTTTTAAATTAGATTTAGATTAGATGACATTTACCATAACTGCATTCACCATTAGATTATGTTTAACATAACAGCAGCTATCCAATTCACCCAAGTTAAAAAGATACGAAAGTCAAAATTAAACTTTCCTGATTCAGATAGGGCATGAAATTATTAAACACTTTCAAATTAATTCCAGTATTGAATTGTGTACAGTATTTTTATTTGCAAGCTTTTTTAGATACCAGCTGCTACTGAGTTCACAGTATTTATGTATATGTGCCTGTGATTGGCCAATGGATGTCACATGATAGAGGGGCAGAGAAATAAAGGGAAACCTTTCAGATTTTTATTTTTACACATGCAGATACACACACACTACATAGCATACACTTATACAGGCAGATACACACACACTACATAGCATACACTTATACATACAGATGCACACACACTACATAGCATACACTTACACATGAAGATACACACACTACATAGCATACACTTACACATGCAGATACACACACACACTACATAGCATACACTTATACAGGCAGATACACACACACTACATAGCATACACTTATACAGGCAGATACACAGACACTACATAGTATACACTTACACATGAAGATACACACACTACATAGCATACACTTACACATGCAGATACACACACACACTACATAGCATACACTTATACATGCAGATACGCACACACACTACATAGCATACACTTTTACATGCAGATACACACACACTACATAGTATACACTTATACAGGCAGATACACACACACTACATAGCATACACTTATACAGGCAGATACACAGACACTACATAGTATACACTTATACATGCAGATACACACACACTACATAGCATACACTTATACAGGCAGATACACAGACACTACATAGTATACACTTATACATGCAGATACACACACACTACATATCATACACTTACACATGCAGATACACACACACATTACATAGCATACACTTATTCATGCAGATACACAGACACTACATAGTATACACTTATACATGCAGACACACACACACTACATAGCATACACTTATACATGCAGATACACATACACACACTACATAGCTTACATTTATACATGCAGACACACACACACTACATAGCATAAACTTATACATACAGATACACACACAGTTATGGATACAGATAGACACACACACACACTACATCATATATGGGTATCTGTAATTCATTGTATGGGGTCCTAGGGTTGGCAAGCACATTAGCTGGCAGTCTGCCACTGTTCATTATCCTGGTATTAGCACTGCTCATTGTATAAAACTGAAGGCATGCTAGTATCACCAGGGGTTAGACATCATCCCTACCAGAGATAGGTTAGAGAGGTCACCATTACCCGTGGTCAGAGTGTATACAGCCTTCTTACTCCTGCTTAACCCACACATTATTCCTTTCCACAGGGAATCTAACAGGTATCTAACCCTGTGAGAGTAAAGCCAGCTGCTTCTGAGTATGGGCCCAATAGAATTTTTTTTTTAATGCAAATCAGGATAAATGGCTAGCAACAGGGACAGACCCCTAAAATCGGGACTGTTCTGCGAAAATCGGGACAGTTGGGGGGTATGCTATCGTTAAAGGACAATCAGCGACTCTGCACCCCAATCTCTCCCTGGCTATTTTAAAAAATAAGAGAAATCAGGTACACTAGAAACAGTCTCTTTTTGTGTTAAAGAACCATTGTAGAGCACAAATTGCATGCTCTTATTTTTTACTTTAACTCCTGCAAAGGTGTTAAACACATAGCTAAACACATAGGGCTAGATTACAAATGACACTTATTGTGTGTATGCTAACTGCACTCAAAGTAAACTTCTAACACGGGCGGGTTAGCACACATATTACAAGTTAAAAGCAAAAGTCTGATGCACACTAACTTCCCGACTTTGGATATTGCAACCATGCTTTAACTTCTCCCTTAGACATGGGACGTGCTGTTAAAAAAGAAAACCACTTATTGAAGGTAGTTATTTTAAAGTATTTCTAATAAAACACATTAAAAATTATCAAAACAATATTTAATGTTTAAAGGTATTTAACTGGAAAGAGATAAGTGTATATATAGGTGGGTTTACATGTGTATATATGTATACCCATATAAACACATAAATACACATGTATATAGATATTTACATATACACATATGTAGTCAGATATATAAATATACATTATAGCCCTTTCCCATCAAATATCTTGCCATATACCATATCCCTTGTAACCCTTATTAAAGTGTAATAGTTTAATTTGTTTTTGATATGTTTGGTGAACATTTTTTTTAACCTTTATACTTTACGTTAGGTCTTTAGGTGTGCTAGTCCGTTGAGCACAAATTACTTTCAACTTGTAATATGCGCGTAAGCGCAGTCACAATATTGCATAACGAGTCCCGCACTAACATTAGCGCACCATTTGCTGCCCATCGCTTTACATTTGCTGCCCACCACTGCGAGATTTACCCTCATTGCAGCGCTAGTTCTCATGCCGTGTCTGACCGAATGAGAACGAGGCTCCTATTGTAGCCTATGGAAGCTTCCTACCATTGCGTCCCGTTTGCATTGCACCGCACATCAAATACCTCTGCTACTATTGTCTTAGATAAAAATTATTACATTGAGGAAATTCCATGTCAATTGCAAGACAAAGACATTTAAAAAATCCTCCCTCACAATCCTTTATTTAAAATTCAGAAGGAAATTAAGGGTATACTTGAAAAAGCACTCAATAGGGGCATTATTGACAACAAACTTGCACAATATTTGTACATAGATTGGCCAAAGACACCCATAATATATACTGTACCAAAAGTGCACAAAGATTCTAATAGACCCCCGGGCCACCCCATAGTAGCAGGAGTGAAATCAGTCTTTAGTAACATAGCAGTGTATTTAGACAAAAATTTACAACCAAAAGGTAATGAGAGCAACCTCTTACATTAAAGACACCAATGATTTCATATAAAAACTTACAAATATTCCACTGGAAAACACAAAATATATCCTGTACACGTTAGACGTTAGTAGTTTATTATACACGTCAATAAAACATGAGAGTGGTATAGGAGCTACCATGTTAACTATGGCAAAGACAAGCATTTATAATAGAGCCCATTTACACTTTTTTGAGAAGCTATTGAGAATGGTTTTATATTGTAATTATTTTCTATTTGATGACCAGTAGTATCTACAATTGAAAGGAACTGCTATGGGGTATTACGAATAGTGCTATTTTTCTCATCAAAGGTACCAATCATTCTGATTTTGTTGGCATTAACATTTTCAACCAATAGAGGTGGTCTCTCCAGTGCTTTTGCACGCTGATAAGCTTTTTCTATCTGTTACTTATACAAGCCACCCAGAGTGCATCTTGAGCTAGTTGTGTAACAATAGTATGCTGCTAATATGCAGAATAACAGAGTGAATTCCTGTTATGTGTGTGACTTTTAGTGACAGGGAATTTATCTAGCAATCGGCTGACTGGGTTGAATCCCAGCAGTACGCAGGCAGGAGGACGCCTTTGAGCGCATAGTCTGTGTGATTTGTGTGATTGAATTTATTCCTGTACTCACTTCTGCTCATTTTGCTCTGTTTTCTGTGCATTAACATCAGAACCTCTGGACACATAGTCCTTTTTTAATGTTTTTAACTTTGTTGGATCAGTTTCCAGTGAATATTTAAGAGTGGATGGTGATTTCCTTCTATAAATCTGATCCAATTACAGATATAATTGTTTGTCATTGCATATTCGTTAATAAAGTGTTTATTTTAATTTTTCTTCACATTTATATATTAGTGCCTAATTCAGCACTTGGCTTTAATGCCAAATCCCTTAACTTTCCTAACCTATTGAGAAACATTTTAAAATAAACAGATGTATACATGTGAATACCCACATGTGGTTTATTTAATAAAATGCCCGTGTTCAAAAATTTACTTGGGAGAGACAGTGAGGAAAATCAGAGACAGACTCAGCCAACACAGGTCTAACATAAGATGTGGTGATATGAAAGCACCAGTGGCCTGTCATTTTCTAGAAGCTGGTCACAGTATATCCCAGTGGAGATGGAAAATCATTGACAGCGTAGGTACATTGAGAAGAGGTGGCAATAGGGAGTTTCTGCTAAAAAGGATGGAGTTCTTTTGGATACATAAATTGAAAACAGTTACATAGATATTAACAGGGAAATTGATATGTCAGTATTCCTGTGAAAAATGTGTATGCATATATATATATATCTATACACTGTATATAGATCTCTGATGAAGCGCATGTGAGCATGCGCGAAACGCATCAGATCTAGCACCCCTTGCACACCTGTGTTAGTGCTACTCACCTTGTGTATCCAATAAAGTCACTTGGCATCAAGTTCCTGGGTCCTCGTTTTTCCTTGTGTATTATATATATATATATATATATATATATATATATATATATATATATATATATATATATATATATATATATATATATATATATAATGAATTATAATGTAACCATCTCTGAGTAGGCAATGTACAGCATGATGTTATCATATCACAGACTATAATTTAAAATTGTATTTAGAATTGTTTTTATAATTTATACTGTGTATCAGCCACTAGGTGGCAGTACAATATGATGTTGGAAGGGTTAATGCATATGGTATATAAGTAGCAACATACAGGTGTTCTGTATTAGCATGATTAGGGGTGAATAAAATAACCAGAAACGTTACCTTTTGATGTTGCTGTGGGCCTATATGCTTTTAATAAGCTAAGAATAAAGACAAGAAAATTCTTCATACATCTGGTCCTGTGGATTTTTGCTTTTGCACTTAAAATACCAGCGTACAATTGCATGCGCTGGTATTACAAGTGGAGTGCAAATATCTCGCTTGCGTGAGCGCAATTATGCGCTCCACTTGTAAACTAGCCCAAAATTAATAATCTACCTTTTCACGCAGCAAAGCAGCTTAATATTACAGACATTGCTGTACCCTTCTGAATTTCAGGCATTAATTTTAAAATTTACAATCAAAATGCACTCTTTAAATCACTGTAAAGATAAACTAGAACTTTACAAATAAACTATAGTATCACAAATAGCAATAATAATAACAATAATAATACAATAAATAAAAATGATAAAAATAATAATTATTATTCTGACTATTATTAATACTACTATTACTCTCACTACTACTACTAATAATAATAAAATGCAATAGTAAAACAGATACACTGGTTGTAATTGGTAGTAAATTTCTTCTAAATTACTTTATAAATATCTTTTTTTGTCAGGAGCTTGCTGATATTTCTGTGTAAAACTGAAGTAATTATATAATCATTACCACTGCCTTGCTAAAGTTGCAGGTAGCCATTAACAAAAATATGTATTAACTAACCACAATGCCGACAAAATCTAAGCTGCCGTTTCTGCTATCTGTCAATACAAGTTTTCAAATCTATGACTGGCCAAATGAATACATTGTGAGATACAATACCATAGCAACGTGTGTGTGAGAACCTCTGCCAACATGTCCCCATAACTCCCAACATTGGTAGCTGGGTATCAGGGACTTTGGAGATTGATGGGAGCCATCACTATTTTGTGGGTGGAGCTGTGTTGGGAGGGGTGGGATCATTGATGGTTAGTGAGCAGGATTGTGCATGTGTCTGGTTGGTCAGTGAGTGTGTCTGGGCTGTTCATGGGCATATCTGGGTGCATTGTGGGTGGGGCTAAGGGAAATTCTACAAATAGGGACATATGACTGTCTCGGAGGGACAGGGTGCAGAATCAGGGACTGTCCCTCTCAAATTGGGAAAGTTGGAAGGTCTGTGTTTAACATGCAGCTTATAGATTTATATTACAACATATGTATGGACAGGCCAGTGTTACATGTTTGATGGTGAGACCTTACCATCCCTTTGGACAGTTATGGTCATCAAATCTGTCCCTAGCTATGTGATCGTCTATATGAGGTTCTAACAAAATCACAACAATTGATGGTATTTTTATTTGGAATGGTGAAATCTCAATCATTGCAAAATATATTACTCAATTTACCATGAACTTATTATTTACATAGAACATCAGAGAAGGGATTGCACTTTCAATAAATCGTTCAGAAAGACATTAGACACCAATGACTATTTAGACTCTAGAAGAAGGCACAACTCCATCTTGATAAATAGTATCCTATATAGCCTGTTTAAATAAACAAATTTTAGAGGATTATAATAAAAAAAGACTATATTCACACAAAAAAATGTATCACAAAAGTAGAACAATCATAAACAAATAAAACATTTGTGCAGAAGTCATATAATAGACAACAATGATAAGTAAACATTTGAAATAAAAGCATGCAAGGAACCACAACAGGAATTCACAACATATAATGAGACAACCACTGAAATTAAAAAACATAATTTATGTAAGAACTTACCTGATAAATTCATTTCTTTCATATTAACAAGAGTCCATGAGCTAGTGACGTATGGGATATACATTCCTACCAGGAGGGGCAAAGTTTCCCAAACCTTAAAATGCCTATAAATACACCCCTCACCACACCCACAAATCAGTTTAACGAATAGCCAAGAAGTGGGGTGATAAGAAAAAAAGTGCGAAGCATATAAAATAAGGAATTGGAATAATTGTGCTTTATACAAAAAAATCATAACCACCACAAAAAAGGGTGGGCCTCATGGACTCTTGTTAATATGAAAGAAATGAATTTATCAGGTAAGTTCTTACATAAATTATGTTTTCTTTCATGTAATTAACAAGAGTCCATGAGCTAGTGACGTATGGGATAATGACTACCCAAGATGTGGATCTTTCCACACAAGAGTCACTAGAGAGGGAGGGATAAAATAAAGACAGCCAATTCCTGCTGAAAATAATCCACACCCAAAATAAAGTTTAACAAAAAACATAAGCAGAAGATTCAAACTGAAACCGCTGCCTGAAGAACTTTTCTACCAAAAACTGCTTCAGAAGAAGAAAATACATCAAAATGGTAGAATTTAGTAAAAGTATGCAAAGAGGACCAAGTTGCTGCTTTGCAGATCTGGTCAACCGAAGCTTCATTCCTAAACGCCCAGGAAGTAGATACTGACCTAGTAGAATGAGCTGTAATTCTTTGAGGCGGAATTTTACCCGACTCAACATAGGCAAGATGAATTAAAGATTTCAACCAAGATGCCAAAGAAATGGCAGAAGCTTTCTGGCCTTTCCTAGAACCGGAAAAGATAACAAATAGACTAGAAGTCTTACGGAAAGATTTCGTAGCTTCAACATAATATTTCAAAGCTCTAACAACATCCAAAGAATGCAATGATTTCTCCTTAGAATTCTTAGGATTAGGACATAATGAAGGAACCACAATTTCTCTACTAATGTTGTTGGAATTCACAACTTTAGGTAAAAATTCAAAAGAAGTTCGCAACACCGCCTTATCCTGATGAAAAATCAGAAAAGGAGACTCACACGAAAGAGCAGATAATTCAGAAACTCTTCTAGCAGAAGAGATGGCCAAAAGGAACAAAACTTTCCAAGAAAGTAATTTAATGTCCAATGAATGCATAGGTTCAAACGGAGGAGCTTGAAGAGCTCCCAGAACCAAATTCAAACTCCAAGGAGGAGAAATTGACTTAATGACAGGTTTTATACGAACCAAAGCTTGTACAAAACAATGAATATCAGGAAGAATAGCAATCTTTCTGTGAAAAAGAACAGAAAGAGCGGAGATTTGTCCTTTCAAAGAACTTGCGGACAAACCCTTATCTAAACCATCCTGAAGAAACTGTAAAATTCTCGGTATTCTAAAAGAATGCCAAGAAAAATGATGAGAAAGACACCAAGAAATATAAGTCTTCCAGACTCTATAATATATCTCTCGAGATACAGATTTACGAGCCTGTAACATAGTATTAATCACGGAGTCAGAGAAACCTCTATGACCAAGAATCAAGCGTTCAATCTCCATACCTTTAAATTTAAGGATTTCAGATCCGGATGGAAAAAAGGACCTTGTGACAGAAGGTCTGGTCTTAACGGAAGAGTCCATGGCTGGCAAGATGCCATCCGGACAAGATCCGCATACCAAAACCTGTGAGGCCATGCCGGAGCTATTAGCAGAACAAACGAGCATTCCCTCAGAATCTTGGAGATTACTCTTGGAAGAAGAACTAGAGGCGGAAAGATATAGGCAGGATGATACTTCCAAGGAAGTGATAATGCATCCACTGCCTCCGCCTGAGGATCCCGGGATCTGGACAGATACCTGGGAAGTTTCTTGTTTAGATGAGAGGCCATCAGATCTATCTCTGGGAGCCCCCACAATTGAACAATCTGAAGAAATACCTCTGGGTGAAGAGACCATTCGCCCGGATGCAACGTTTGGCGACTGAGATAATCCGCTTCCCAATTGTCTACACCTGGGATATGAACCGCAGAGATTAGACAGGAGCTGGATTCCGCCCAAACCAAAATTCGAGATACTTCTTTCATAGCCAGAGGACTGTGAGTCCCTCCTTGATGATTGATGTATGCCACAGTTGTGACATTGTCTGTCTGAAAACAAATGAACGATTCTCTCTTCAGAAGAGGCCAAAACTGAAGAGCTCTGAAAACTGCACGGAGTTCCAAGATATTGATCGGTAATCTCACCTCCTGAGATTCCCAAACTCCTTGTGCCGTCAGAGATCCCCACACAGCTCCCCAACCTGTGAGACTTGCATCTGTTGAAATTACAGTCCAGGTCGGAAGAACAAAAGAAGCCCCCTGAATTAAACGATGGTGATCTGTCCACCATGTTAGAGAGTGCCGAACAATCGGTTTTAAAGATATTAATTGATATATCTTCGTGTAATCCCTGCACCATTGGTTCAGCATACAGAGCTGAAGAGGTCGCATGTGAAAACGAGCAAAGGGGATCGCGTCCGATGCAGCAGTCACAAGACCTAGAATTTCCATGCATAAGGCTACCGAAGGGAATGATTGAGACTGAAGGTTTCGACAGGCTGTAATCAATTTTAGACGTCTCTTGTCTGTTAAAGACAAAGTCATGGACACTGAATCTATCTGGAAACCCAGAAAGGTTACCCTTGTTTGAGGAATCAAAGAACTTTTTGGTAAATTGATCCTCCAACCATGATCTTGAAGAAACAACACAAGTCGATTCGTATGAGACTCTGCTAAATGTAAAGACGGAGCAAGTACCAAGATATCGTCCAAATAAGGAAATACCACAATACCCTGTTCTCTGATTACAGACAGAAGGGCACCGAGAATCTTTGTGAAAATTCTTGGAGCTGTAGCAAGGCCAAACGGTAGAGCCACAAATTGGTAATGCTTGTCTAGAAAAGAGAATCTCAGGAACTGATAATGATCTGGATGAATCGGAATATGCAGATATGCATCCTGTAAATCTATTGTGGACATATAATTCCCTTGCTGAACAAAAGGCAATATAGTCCTTACAGTTACCATCTTGAACGTTGGTATCCTTACATAACGATTCAATAATTTTAGATCCAGAACTGGTCTGAAGGAATTCTCCTTCTTTGGTACAATGAAGAGATTTGAATAAAACCCCATCCCCTGTTCCGGAACTGGAACTGGCATAATTACTCCAGCCAACTCTAGATCTGAAACACAATTCAGAAATGCTTGAGCTTTCACTGGATTTACTGGGACATGGGAAAGAAAAAATCTCTTTGCAGGAGGTCTCATCTTGAAACCAATTCTGTACCCTTCTGAAACAATGTTCTGAATCCAAAGATTGTGAACAGAATTGATCCAGATTTCTTTGAAAAAACGTAACCTGCCCCCTACCAGCTGAACTGGAATGAGGGCCGTACCTTCATGTGAACTTAGAAGCAGGCTTTGCCTTTCTAGCAGGCTTGGATTTATTCCAGACTGGAGATGGTTTCCAAACTGAAACTGCTCCTGAGGACGAAGGATCAGGCTTTTGTTCTTTGTTGAAACGAAAGGAACGAAAACGATTGTTAGCCCTGTTTTTACCTTTAGACTTTTTATCCTGTGGTAAAAAAGTTCCTTTCCCACCAGTAACAGTTGAAATAATAGAATCCAACTGAGAACCAAATAATTTGTTTCCCTGGAAAGAAATGGAAAGTAGAGTTGATTTAGAAGCCATATCAGCATTCCAAGTCTTAAGCCATAAAGCTCTTCTGGCTAAGATAGCCAGAGACATAAATCTAACATCAACTCTAATAATATCAAAAATGGCATCACAGATGAAATTATTAGCATGCTGAAGAAGAATAATAATATCATGAGAATCACGATTTGTTACTTGTTGCGCTAGAGTTTCCAACCAAAAAGTTGAAGCTGCAGCAACATCAGCCAATGATATAGCAGGTCTAAGAAGATTACCTGAACATAGATAAGCTTTTCTTAGAAAAGATTCAATTTTTCTATCTAAAGGATCCTTA
The DNA here is from genome assembly GCF_027579735.1 of Bombina bombina. NCBI lineage: Eukaryota > Metazoa > Chordata > Amphibia > Anura > Bombinatoridae > Bombina > Bombina bombina. Next base: position 1,291,482,522 of record NC_069499.1, on the reverse strand, counting down.
AACGAGGTACCATCTGACGTAGGAATGGTAGTACGTTTAGCAAGGGTAGAAATAGCCCCATCAACTTTAGGGATTTTGTCCCAAAATTCTAACCTGTCAGGCGGAACAGGATATAATTGCTTAAAACGTTTAGAAGGAGTAAATGAATTACCCAATTTATCCCATTCCTTAGCAATTACTGCAGAAATAGCATTAGGAACAGGAAAGACTTCTGGAATAACCGCAGGAGCTTTAAAAACCTTATCCAAACGTATAGAATTAGTATCAAGAGGACTAGAATCCTCTATTTCTAAAGCAATTAGTACTTCTTTAAGTAAAGAGCGAATAAATTCCATCTTAAATAAATATGAAGATTTATCAGCATCAATCTCTGAGACAGAATCCTCTGAACCAGAAGAGTCCAAAGAATCAGAATGATGGTGTTCATTTAAAAATTCATCTGTAGAGAGAGAAGATTTAAAAGACTTTTTACGTTTACTAGAAGGAGAAATAACAGACAAAGCCTTCTTTATGGATTCAGAAACAAAATCTCTTATGTTATCAGGAACATTCTGCACCTTAGATGTTGAGGGAACTGCAACAGGCAATGGTACATCACTAAAGGAAATATTATCTGCTTTAACAAGTTTGTCATGACAATTATTACAAACAACAGCTGGAGGAATAGCTACCAAAAGTTTACAGCAGATACACTTAGCTTTGGTAGATCCAGCAGGCAGTGGTTTTCCTGTAGTATCTTCTGGCTCAGATGCAACGTGAGACATCTTGCAATATGTAAGAGAAAAAACAACATATAAAGCAAAATAGATCAAATTCCTTATAAGACAGTTTCAGGAATGGGAAAAAAATGCCAAACATCAAGCTTCTAGCAACCAGAAGCAAATGAAAAAGAGACTGAAATAATGTGGAGACAAAAGCGACGCCCATATTTTTTGGCGCCAAATAAGACGCCCACATTATTTGGCGCCTAAATGCTTTTGGCGCCAAAAATGACGCCACACCCGGAACGCCGACATTTTTGGCGCAAAATAACGTCAAAAAATGACGCAACTTCCGGCGACACGTATGACGCCGGAAACGGAAAAGAATTTTTGCGCCAAAAAAGTCCGCGCCAAGAATGACGCAATAAAATGAAGCATTTTCAGCCCCCGCGAGCCTAACAGCCCACAGGGAAAAAAGTCAAATTTTTGAGGTAAGAAAAAATATGATAATTTAAAGCATAATCCTAAATATGAAACTGACTGTCTGGAAATAAGGAAAGTTGAACATTCTGAGTCAAGGCAAATAAATGTTTGAATACATATATTTAGAACTTTATAAATAAAGTGCCCAACCATAGCTTAGAGTGTCACAGAAAATAAGACTTACTTACCCCAGGACACTCATCTACATGTTTGTAGAAAGCCAAACCAGTACTGAAACGAGAATCAGTAGAGGAAATGGTAAATATAAGAGTATATCGTCGATCTGAAAAGGGAGGTAAGAGATGAATCTCTACGACCGATAACAGAGAACCTTATGAAATAGACCCCGTAGAAGGAGATCACTGCATTCAACAGGCAATACTCTCCTCACATCCCTCTGACATTCACTGCACGCTGAGAGGAAAACCGGGCTCCAACTTGCTGCGGAGCGCATATCAACGTAGAATCTAGCACAAACTTACTTCACCACCTCCCTTGGAGGCAAAGTTTGTAAAACTGATTTGTGGGTGTGGTGAGGGGTGTATTTATAGGCATTTTAAGGTTTGGGAAACTTTGCCCCTCCTGGTAGGAATGTATATCCCATACGTCACTAGCTCATGGACTCTTGTTAATTACATGAAAGAAATAGAATACAAATCACAGTTACATGTTAAAGCAAACTGTTGAATGACTCTCTCTTAATAAAATAAGCATCCAAAAATAATCAAACATTTTAAAGAAAAAAGCAAAAACATTTTAGATTAACTTTTGTCTGTCCCTATACATATCCTGAGACAAATTCAGAAGCTGTTCTCAGAGAACATTTCGAGGAGTAACAAGCTCCAAAGTGCATAAAAGGTATTGCAAAGGTTTAATGTAAACTGATGTCATGTGATGCTAAATATTTAATTGTACCATAAAGCGGCCCAGTTGGGACATGTTGCAGCGTGTAGTAAGCAGGGGGAAGTACAGGGGTGGAAGAAAGTTAAGCAGGTTTACTAGATTACATGGATCTTGAAGACTTTCCTTGCGTTCTTGATTACCATCAGATGGATCTACAGATAGAAAATTATATTATCTTGAACATGTTGAAAGCAAGCCAATAACTTTGTCACTGTAAGAAGATTTCGCTTCATCCATCCCCTGGCCAGGTTACTAAAAGGTATGCCAAATACTCACTCAGGGGCTTAGATAGGATTTGGGTTCTCTAGGGTTGAAATTCTTTAGCTCAATAATAAAATGTAGGGCTGAATGATTTGCAATTGGAGGCTCCTCCTCCTGTGTGGTTTGATTTTGAGTTTTGCAGATTGATAAGTTTCATGAGAATGTGGGGCTTCTCTGAAACCTCTCTTAGATCTTCAACAAATTGGGAGAGATATTGGTCTAAGGCCAGACTTATTTATTAAACTTTTCTTCTACAATAAACTTGTGATAATAATCAATGGCAGGTAGTGGCATGGAGTCTAAGTGTTTACATTATTCCTAGAGTGTTGGAAAAACCATTGCCAGTAACAAAAAAGACGCTGTGTGTGTACATATCTGTACTAGAACTATAGTCTAAATTATTGCTAAAATTGAACCTTACCCCAAATGTTAGGAAACTGTACACCAGGGGTGCCAACACTTTTTTGTGTTGGGATCTACTTTTCAAATAACCAGCCCAACAAGATCTACCCACTAAAAATGGGCCGGCTCCTAAGCTTTACATTCCTGCTCAACTAAAGACACCAAGAGAATGAAAAAAAAAATTGATAATAGGAGTAAATTAGAAAGTTGTCTAAAATTGCATGTTTTATATCTGAATCATGAAAAAAATGTGTTTAATATCCCTTTAAGGTTGCATGATATAGCAACACATAGATGTGCAAAAGCAAAAAGATACAACAGATTAAAGGGACACTGAACCCAAATTTTTTCTTTCATGATTCAGATAGAGCATGCAATTTTAAGCAACTTTCTAATTTACTCCTATTATCAAATGTTCTTTATTCTCTTGGGCCTAGATTTAGAGTTCGGCGGTAGCCGTCAAAACCAGCGTTAGAGGCTCCTAACGCTGGTTTTGGGCGCCCGCTGGTATTTGGAGTCAGTGATTAAAGGGTCTAACGCTCACTTTTCAGCCGCGACTTTTCCATACCGCAGATCCCCCTACGCCATTTGCGTAGCCTATCTTTTCAATGGGATCTTTCTAACGCTGGTATTTAGAGTCGTTTCTGCAGTGAGCGTTAGAGCTCTAACGACAAGATTCCAGCCGCCTGAAAATAGCAGGAGTTAAGAGCTTTCTGGCTAACGCCGGTTTATAAAGCTCTTAACTACTGTACCCTAAAGTACACTAACACCCATAAACTACCTATGTACCCCTAAACCGAGGTCCCCCCACATCGCCGCCACTCGATTAAAATTTTTAACCCCTAATCTGCCGACCGCCACCTACGTTATACTTATGTACCCCTAATCTGCTGCCCCTAACCCCGCCGACCCCTGTATTATATTTATTAACCCCTAACCTGCCCCCCACAACGTCGCCGCAAGCTACTTAAAATAATTAACCCCTAATCCACCGACCGCAAATCGCCGCCACCTACGTTATCCCTATGTACCCCTAATCTGCTACCCCTAACACCGCCGACCCCTATATTATATTTATTAACCCCTAATCTGCCCCCCTCAACGTCGCCGACACCTGCCTACACTTATTAACCCCTAATCTGCCGAGCGGACCTGAGCGCTACTATAATAAAGTTATTAACCCCTAACCCGCCTCACTAACCCTATCATAAATAGTATTAACCCCTAATCTGCCCTCCCTAACATCGCCGACACCTAACTTCAATTATTAACCCCTAATCTGACGACCGGAGCTCACCGCTATTCTAATAAATGTATTAACCCCTAAAGCTAAGTCTAACCCTAACACTAACACCCCCCTAAGTTAAATATAATTTTTATCTAACGAAATAAATTAACTCTTATTAAATAAATTATTCCTATTTAAAGCTAAATACTTACCTGTAAAATAAATCCTAATATAGCTACAATATAAATTATAATTATATTATAGCTATTTTAGGATTAATATTTATTTTACAGGTAACTTTGTAATTATTTTAACCAGGTACAATAGCTATTAAATAGTTAAGAACTATTTAATAGTTACCTAGTTAAAATAATAACAAATTTACCTGTAAAATAAGTCCTAACCTAAGATATAATTAAACCTAACACTACCCTATCAATAAAATAATTAAATAAACTACCTACAATTACCTACAATTAACCTAACACTACACTATCAATAAATTAATTAAACACAATTGCTACAAATAAATACAATTAAATAAACTAGCTAAAGTACGAAAAATAAAAAAGATCTAAGTTACAGAAAATAAAAAAATATTTACAAACATAATAAAAATATTACAACAATTTTAAACTAATTACACCTACTCTAAGCCCCCTAATAAAATAACAAAGCCCCCCGAAATAAAAAATTCCCTACCCTATTCTAAATTAAAAAAGTTACAAGCTCTTTTACCTTACCAGCCCTGAACAGGGCCCTTTGCGGGGCATGCCCCAAGAATTTCAGCTCTTTTGCCTGTAAAAAAAAACATACAATACCCCCCCCCCAACATTACAACCCACCACCCACATACCCCTAATCTAACCCAAACCCCCCTTAAATAAACCTAACACTAATCCCCTGAAGATCTTCCTACCTTGTCTTCACCATCCAGGTATCACCGATCCGTCCTGGCTCCAAGATCTTCATCCAACCCAAGCGGGGGTTGGCGATCCATAATCCGGTGCTCCAAAGTCTTCCTCCTATCCGGCAAGAAGAGGACATCCGGACCGGCAAACATCTTCTCCAAGCGGCATCTTCGATCTTCTTCCATCCGGTGCGGAGCGGGTCCATCTTGAAGCAGGCGACGCGGATCCATCCTCTTCTTCCGATGTCTCCCGACTAATGACTGTTCCTTTAAGGGACGTCATCCAAGATGGCGTCCCTCGAATTCTGATTGGCTGATAGGATTCTATCAGCCAATCGGAATTAAGGTAGGAATTTTCTGATTGGCTGATGGAATCAGCCAATCAGAATCAAGTTCAATCCGATTGGCTGATCCAATCAGCCAATCAGATTGAGCTCGCATTCTATTGGCTGTTCCGATCAGCCAATAGAATGCGAGCTCAATCTGATTGGCTGATTGGATCGGCCAATCGGATTGAACTAGATTCTGATTGGCTGATTCCATCAGCCAATCAGAAAATTCCTACCTTAATTCCGATTGGCTGATAGAATCCTATCAGCCAATCGGAATTCGAGGGACGCCATCTTGGATGACGTCCCTTAAAGGAACAGTCATTAGTCGGGAGACATCGGAAGAAGAGGATGGATCCGCGTCGCCTGCTTCAAGATGGACCCGCTCCGCACCGGATGGAAGAAGATCGAAGATGCCGCTTGGAGAAGATGTTTGCCGGTCCGGATGTCCTCTTCTTGCCGGATAGGAGGAAGACTTTGGAGCACCGGATTATGGATCGCCAACCCCCGCTTGGGTTGGATGAAGATCTTGGAGCCAGGACGGATCGGTGATACCTGGATGGTGAAGACAAGGTAGGAAGATCTTCAGGGGATTAGTGTTAGGTTTATTTAAGGGGGGTTTGGGTTAGATTAGGGGTATGTGGGTGGTGGGTTGTAATGTTGGGGGGGGGTATTGTATGTGTTTTTTTACAGGCAAAAGAGCTGAAATTCTTGGGGCATGCCCCGCAAAGGGCCCTGTTCAGGGCTGGTAAGGTAAAAGAGCTTGTAACTTTTTTAATTTAGAATAGGGTAGGGATTTTTTTATTTTGGGGGGCTTTGTTATTTTATTAGGGGGCTTAGAGTAGGTGTAATTAGTTTAAAATTGTTGTAATATTTTTATTATGTTTGTAAATATTTTTTTATTTTCTGTAACTTAGATCTTTTTTATTTTTCGTACTTTAGCTAGTTTATTTAATTGTATTTATTTGTAGCAATTGTGTTTAATTAATTTATTGATAGTGTAGTGTTAGGTTAATTGTAGGTAATTGTAGGTAGTTTATTTAATTATTTTATTGATAGGGTAGTGTTAGGTTTAATTATATCTTAGGGTAGGATTTATTTTACAGGTAAATTTGTTATTATTTTAACTAGGTAACTATTAAATAGTTCTTAACTATTTAATAGCTATTGTACCTGGTTAAAATTATTACAAAGTTACCTGTAAAATAAATATTAATCCTAAAATAGCTATAATATAATTATAATTTATATTGTAGCTATATTAGGATTTATTTTACAGGTAAGTATTTAGCTTTAAATAGGAATAATTTATTTAATAAGAGTTAATTTATTTCGTTAGATAAAAATTATATTTAACTTAGGGGGGTGTTAGTGTTAGGGTTAGACTTAGCTTTAGGGGTTAATCCATTTATTAGAATAGCGGTGAGCTCCGATCGGAAGTTTAGGGGTTAATAATTGAAGGTAGGTGTCGGCGATGTTAGGGAGGGCAGATTAGGGGTTAATACTATTTATGATAGGGTTAGTGAGGCGGATTAGGGGTTAATAACTTTATTATAGTAGCGCTCAGGTCCGCTCGGCAGATTAGGGGTTAATAAGTGTAGGTAGGTGTCGGCGACGTTGTGGGGGGCAGATTAGGGGTTAATAAATATAACATAGGGGTCGGCGATGTTAGGGCAGCAGATTAGGGGTACATAGGGATAACGTAGGTTGCGGCGGTTTACGGAGCGGCAGATTAGGGGTTAAAAAAAATATGCAGGGGTCAGCGATAGCGGGGGCGGCAGATTAGGGGTTAATAAGTGTAAGGTTAGAGGTGTTTAGACTCGGGGTACATGTTAGGGTGTTAGGTGCAGACGTAGGAAGTGTTTCCCCATAGGAATCAATGGGGCTGCGTTAGGAGCTGAACGCTGCTTTTTTGCAGGTGTTAGGTTTTTTTTCAGCTCAAACAGTCCCATTGTTTCCTATGGGAGAATCGTGCACATGCACGTTTTTGAGGCCGGCCGCGTCCGTAAGCAACTCTGGTATCGAGAGTTGCATTTGCGGTAAAAATGCTCTACGCTCCTTTTTTGGAGCCTAACGCAGCATTTGTTTGAACTCTCGATACCAGAGTTAAATTTATGGTGCGGCCAGAAAAAAGCCCGCGGAGCGTTAACAGCCCTTTTACCGCCGAACTCCAAATCTAGGCCTTGGTTTCTTTATTTAAAATGCAAGAATGTACTTTGACAAAGCGAGTGCAGTAGCTGAAGCCCTTAATAATAGGGAAGCATTCTTGTTGCAATGGGAACCTTACATTCATACATACTATGAGGCCTCTCGGAGGGGGGAGAAAGCAGGAAATGCGGATCATGCCATGGATAGATAGTAATATCAAGTATAAAAGCGACTTTAATATAACTACTTCATAAAAGAGAATAATGTACAAGTAATGTTGGATACATTGGATTATTGATTTTTGTTTGTGCAAAAACCTAAATAAAAATATTTCAATATAAAATGCAAGAATGTAAGTTTAGATGCCGGCCCATTTTTGGTGAACAACCTGGGTTGTTCTTGCTGATTGGTGGATAATTTCATCCACCAATAAAAAAGTGCTGTCAAAAGTTCTAAACCCAAAAAATGTTTAGATGCTTTATTTTTCAAATGAAGATAGCAAGAGAATGAAGAAAAATTGATAATATGAGTAAATTAGAATGTTGCTTAAAATTACATGCTCTATCCGAATCATGAAAGAATAAATTTGGGTTCAGAGTCCCTTTAATCCTGATGACAAAAGTAGCACTGACTTTAATTCAGGTTAACAGGAGCAACTCCTTGTGCCATGTTACAAAACACTGTGTTCAAATTACTGCAACTGACCCCCTTTACTTTGTGCCGCCGGCTTGGCATAATATGACCCAGTGAAGCTTACACAAATAAATTTTAATAGCGTGCCATGCAGACCATTTCTTACCGGGTCAACACGTTCATTTGCCAGACACCAATCAGACTTGTTCCTTTAGCATAGCACAACAGCCTCCGCATTTACTTTTTGTATCCATTTACACTTACCCTCCTAACTATACTATACCGCCATATCCATTGGGAGAGTACTTACTCAACCATGCTTTTTGTAGGCTAATTGTGTTGTCGCTCAAAAATCATCTACATTGAAATCAGTGTCCCTCAAGATCCAATCCTGCAGCCCTTTTTGTGTCCAACCATCAGATTGTTGGAGAGAGTGTGGCGGCATTGGGTCAAACCTCTGTTTGGTGGTAGTGCCCAAAAAGTATTATGGTGTGGAAACAGACTTTTCGCCTCTGTCGTCTATTAGGTATTGATGTTCTTTAATCACCTAAATTGGTGTTATTTAATATTAGAGGTTGTGGTTTTTCCAGACATAAAAAAGAGAGAATGGTGTAAACCTCCCCCGCGCTATGCAGCAGGTCATAACAAATGGTTCATTTATATATAGCTAGGCTGGAAAGGGGGATATACGGCTAAGTATAGTTAGTTTGCTTTCGCTTTACATTTTTCTTCCTCTCTTGAATTCTCTTCCCCCGCTCTTTATTTATTCTCTTGCCCCGGTGGGTGGATATAGTTCTAGTTTTGACTTTTAGAGACTTACCAAACAGATAACAGTTTATTATATAACATATGTCTGTTTTGTTGTATAAGGTATCCGTTTCAATTATTTGGCATTATATATATGCTAATGTAATTTAATCTGCTCAACATTATACAGATTCCTTTCAGTTATCTTTGAAAATGTCTGATTGTGATGGTTCATTGTATAACTGATTGCATTGCTTTTTATTGGTGTATGGCTCTTGTCTTTATGTAAGTAAATTCACTTTGATTTTAGTATCCCTTGTTGAAAAAGAATATGCACATATCCTACACTAGTGGGAGCTATCTGCTGATTGGTGTCTGCACACATTTGGCTAACTACATATGTTTCTTCAGCAAAAGATAACAAGAGAATAAAGCAAATTTGATAATAGAAATAAATTGGAAAGTTGTTTAAAATTGTATGTTCTATCCAAATAATGAATGAAAAATTTGGAGTTTCCTGTCCCTTTAAATCTTCAATAAAAAATAAAAAGTATTTTTAAAATTACATGTTCTGTCTAAGTGATGAAGGTTTAACGATGACTTTAATTGAAGAAAATAAAAGTAAGAGATTTCCATAAAGTAGCAGTCAACCATATTATCCCCACATAACTGTGTTATATGCTACTGCTATTTTCATCTTGATGATACAAAGCAGTTAGCTGTAAGTTCTGTTACACATCAATTTAGATTTTAAATTGAAACAGAAATAAACACATAATAATTAACTTAAATAAAAAAAGAGAGAAGCGCTCAACCTGGGAACGAACAATAGCATAATAGCTTGTTCTATGGCTAGTTACCACCCAAGAAGCAGCCTCTTTTTGCTCAACATGTGCCTTTCACAGAGAAGAACTTTCCTGAAGCATATCAGTCTGATCCTGACTTCACAGTACAGTCCAGCCCCGAAATACCAGGCAATCCCTCTCTGAACGAGAGAAACAGCAAAACCCCAGGCGTATGTGTCGGCCTATTGTGGGCCTCATCAGTGAGGTGCAGCCATATCCCTCTAGGCACACTGAGCAACGGGTCCACGTCTGGATTCCCGCATCACACTTAGGGAGAATTCCATAAGTGTCATAATTTGCACAAATAAAAAAGAGAGAAGCGCTCAACCTGGGAATGAACAATAGCATAATAGCTTGTTCTATGGCTAGTTACCACCAAAGAAGCAGCCTCTTTTAGCTCAACATGTGCCTTTCACAGAGAAGAACTTTCCTGAAGCATATCAGTCTGATCCTGACTTCACAGTACAGTCCAGCCCCGAAATACCAGGAAATTCCTCTCTGAACGAGAGAAACAGCAAAACCCAAGATGTACGTTTCGGCCTATTGTGGGCCTCGTCAGTGAGGTACCAGCCATATCCCTCTAGGCACAATGAGCAACGGGTCCACATCTGGATTCCTGCATCACACTTCGGGAGACTTCCCTAAATCTCCCTATGGGTGATGGGGGAAACCAGACGTGGACTCCTTGCCCAGTGTGCTTAGAGGAATGTGGCTGCACCACACTGACAAGGCCTATAGGAGGCCGAAACGATCATTTGGGGTTGTCATGTTCCTTGTTCAGAGGAGAATTGCCTGGTATTTCGGGGCTTACCATCCCTCTTCATCTATACCTTACTTGGCGGGAACAGACTAATATACTTAAGGAAAGTTTTCCTCTGTGAAAAGTACACTGGTCTAAAAGAGGCTGCTTCCGGGTGGTAAATCGCCACAGAAAAAGCTACTGAGCTGTTGTTCGTTCCTAGTAGAGCGCTCTCTCTTCGTATGCAAATTAATATGACCCTGGGGAAGGCACAATGAGCAACGGGTCCACGTCTAGATTCCTGCATCACACTTAGGGAGACTTCCCTAAGTCTCCCTATTGATGATGGGGGAAACCAGACGTTGACTCCTTGCCCAGTGTGCTTAGAGAAATGTGGCTGCACCTCACTGACGAGGCCCATAGGAGGCCGAAACGATCATCTGGGGTTGTCATGTTCCTTGTTCAGAGGAAAATTGCCTGGTATTTTGGGGCTGGACTGATCTTACTTGGCGGGATCAGACTTTAGGAAAGTTTTCCTCTGTGAAAAGCACACTGGTCTAAAAGAGGCTGCTTCCAGGTGGTAAATCGCCAAAGAACAAGCCACTGAGCTGTTGTTCGTTCCTGGTAGAGCACTTATCTCTTCTAATACAACATAATAATTAACTACTGGGGTTACCCTTTGTCATGGAAACATTATAGCAGACCATCCCTCTTCATCTATACCAATTGGTTTCCCAGCCTTTCAAGTCTCGCTCTTATAACAAAATGCCTATTTTCAATTCACAGCTAATGATTTTACACTTTGTTTTTTTATAATTATTATTATTCTGTAAATTGTTACTACATTAAAAGGCAAGTATACACCAATTTTCATATAAGTGCATGTAATAGACACTACTATAAAGAATAGATACTGATATAAAATCCAGTATAAAAACATTTAAAAACTTACTTAAAGGGGGGGGGCGGAGCCAACTGTAGAGCTGGTCGGACGTGTTCTGGTGCAGCTCCCGGGCCCAGGATCCTAATTTAGGGGTTTCTCCACATTCTGCAGCTATCCTTCTATACCCAAAACGGTTGTGGATAAACCCAAGAGCTGGTATCTTATTGATATAAACTTTAAGGGACCCGGAGAGACTATGCGAGCCCGCCGCCGCTCTCTTGCACTGTGGAGCAGGAAGAGAGAGCCGCCATCTTGAGGACAATCTCTTTTATTTGCAGGTCTTCCACTATCAATTTGGCTCTGAGAGAGCTGAAAATTTGCTTCTCCTCAAAGTTCCCTACTCAGCCTGCAATATGCAGACTCCGTCCTGCTTCTTAGAAGAACTGAGGCGCTTACTTGATACCCACCACGCCAGCTTGGCAGACAAGTTGTATGCAGCCCCACGCAGTAATGGCGGCTGTCAGACCCGGCACCCGGCCTCTCTAAGCATGTCTCACTTGATTGGGATGGGGGTGGTGCTATGGGGCCCCAGCGCTTACCCCCTACCTACAGTATATCGGTGGAAGAGCAGGATGCTAGCGCAAAGAAGGAGACTAATCAAGCCATACAGCACTGTGGAAAACTGCAGGAGGGAGAACATTCTCTGGGTATAACTGCTGATGAATCTAACACCGAGGCGGCAGTAATGCAGCAGATCATAAAGGAAAGACAGCGGAGCCCTGCACAAGTATGGAGAGCGGTAACCCGACAGAATACCTACTTACGTTTTGCTCCTGATTCACCCTCTATCAGTGGGGCAGCTAACACAGATACCCACCTAACGATTCCTAAAGGCATAGGTTAAAAGGATAATCCTGCAAATTACTAAGCCCCTTGCACTTACTATGGACTTCCGAGTGACATTAACTGGAGGGGTAGTGTGTTTATTTATATTTGGCCTGTATGACATACGTCGGTTGGAGATCTTCTGTGACTAAAACTTCTTTACTGTGTACTAGCACCTTAGGAGGTTTACTCCATAGCTGTTTATTCCTCACAGCGTTCTCATACCTCCAGAACTGTGTTATTACCAAGCTTCATAAGGGCTATATATCTGTTATGTGCAACCACCCCTATGCTTTTATAGGCACACAGCAGCTATTGAGGAAACAAGAAATCGGCTGAGAGACTAGATTCCTTGGACTATATAACCCTTTGGGACACTTTGTTGGTGTGATGGGCATTTCTCCTATAGGTGATATTTAAACACATATTCATGCACAGGGTGAAATAAGGATCTCCCTTGGTCGTTTTAATGGTTATTATAGTAGGCATTTTTACTGCATGATAGACCCTGCAAAGCATAGGAATTTCTTATACTACTGAATACGTGTACTGTGTCTTTATACATAGCCTGGTTACAATGATATAGTCTGCTATTTTACATGCGCTGTAGTTTGTTTGTTAAACAGTCTTGTTCATAATATTCAATGTTTCTCTAGTTTTACTTTCTTTATGGAGGTTAACAGCAACATATAATACATGCTGACACTAATGGCAGAAATATCTCATATCTTTTCTCAACCCCTATTAACACTTGGCACATTCTAGTTGAAGAGGAATGGCTTGCTGTAGATCTATAAATCTGTAAATTATGTTTTCGCCTGATTTGGCAGTATAATAGACCATCCATTCTCTCTCCGGAGGAAACAAGGGAAGCTCTACCCATATTGTATGAGTATGACTGCTGAGACATGTCTACTTTTCCCATAGGTGGCGCCATTTTACACACACTGTCCAGTAGCATGGGTACCTATAGCATATATTATTTCCAGTCTTCTTCCCACAACATTGATAAATCTAGCTTAACGCCCTGTTACACATTTCCATAGACCCAGTGCCTAATTAATAATGTTGACTATCTACGAGCTCTGGTTGTGAGATGTAATTTGTAATGCTCGCAACTTGATGTTATGGACATTGCCACAGGATAACACAAAGCCTCCTAAGCTCAATACTGATGCGGGCAGGTCCTGCTTCGAGGCTATTATTCAGTGCCATACACACGCATTACTTCTTGTTTGAACTACATCCATCCTGTCAGTCTTGATATGCATAGTAATAAGATTCACTGTACTAGATATATTACTAATCTGCTTTGCTTCCAGTAGTCAATATGTTTTTGAGATTGTATGCATGGTTTATGTTATCTTGTAATATTGAAGCCTGTCTACTTAGTCCACTTAACACTGGATGCCCATTACACTTATCCACCTGCCCTCCTTTTGACTCACGATAAACCTCTAAGTCCCTAAGGCCTAGATTTAGAGTTGGGCGGTAGCCGTGAAAACCAGCGTTAGAGGCTCCTAACGCTGGTTTTAGGCTACCGCCGGTATTTGGAGTCAGTCAGGAAAGGGTCTAACGCTCACTTTCCAGCCGCGACTTTTCCATACCACAGATCCCCTTACGTCAATTGCTTATCCTATCTTTTCAATGGGATCTTTCTAACGCCGGTATTTAGAGTCGTGGCTGAAGTGAGCAGAATTCTAACGACAAAACTCCAGCCGCAGAAAAAAGTCAGTAGTTAAGAGCTTTCTGGGCTAACGCTGGTTCATAAAGCTCTTAACTACTGTGCTGTAAAGTACACTAACACCCATAAACTACCTATGTACCCCTAAACCGAGGCCCCCCCCCCCCACATCGCCGCCACTCTATAAAAAAATTTTAACCCCTAATCTTCCGCTCCGTACACTGCCGCCAACTACGTTATCCCTATGTACCCCTAATCTGCTGCCCCTAACACCGCCGACCCCTAAATTATATTTATTAACCCCTAATCTGCCCCCCACAACATCGCCTCCACCTGCCTACACTTATTAACCCCTAATCTGCCATCCGCACGTCGCCGCCAGCTACATTATAGCTATGTACCCCTAATCTGCTGCCCCTAACACCGCCGACCCAAATATTATATTTATTAACCCCTAATCTGCCCCCCACAACGTCGCCTCCACCTGCCTACACTTATTAACCCCTAATCTGCCGAGCGGACCGCACCACTATTATAATAAAGTTATTAACCCCTAATCCGCCTCACTCCCGCCTCAATAACCCTATAATAAATAGTATTAACCCCTAATCTGCCCTCCCTAACATCGCCGACACCTAACTTCAAGTATTAACCCCTAATCTGCCGATCGGAGCTCACGCTACTATAACAACATTTTTAACCCCTAAAGCTAATTTTAACCCTAACCCTAACAACCCCTAAATTAAATATCATTTTATTCTAACGAAATAAATTAACTCTTATTAAATAAATTATTCCTATTTAAATCTAAATACTTACCTGTAAAATAAATCATAAAATTTAAAAATTATAATTATATTATAGCTATTTTAGGATTAATATTTATTTTACAGGCAACTTTGTATTTATTTTAACCAGGTACAATAGCTATTAAATAGTTAAGAACTATTTAATAGCTAAAATAGTTAAAATAATTACAAAATTACCTGTAAAATAAATCCTAACCTAAGTTACAATTAAACCTAACACTACACTATCAATAAATTAATTAAATACAATACCTACAAATAAATACAATTAAAACTAATACTACACTATCAATAAATTAATTAAATACAATATCTACAATTAAACCTAAAACTACACTATCAATAAATTATTTAAATAAAATATCTACAAATAAATACAATGAAATAAACTAACTAAAGTACGAAAAATAAAAAAGAACTAAGTTACAAAAAATAAAAATATATTTACAAACATTAGAAAAATATTACAACAATTTTAAACTAATTACACCTACTCTAAGCCCCCTAATAAAATAACAAAGCCCCCCAAAATAAAAAAATGCCCTACCCTATTCTAAATTAAAAAAAGTTCAAAGCTCTTTTACCTTACCAGCCCTGAACAGGGCCCTTTGCGGGGCATGCCCCAAGAAATTCAGCTCTTTTGCCTGTAAGAAAACACATACAATACCCCCCCCAACATTACAACCCACCACCCACATACCACAGCTAAACCAAACCCCCCTTAAATACACCTAACACTAAGCCCCTGAAGATCTTCCTACCTTATCTTCACCTCACCGGGTATCACCGATCGGTCCTGGCTCCAAAATCTTCATCCAACCCAAGCGAGGGCTGGCGATCCATAATCTTGCAGCTGAAGAGGTCCAGAAGAGGCTCCAAAGTCTTCATCCTATCCGGGAAGAAGAGGCGATCCAGACCGGCAACCATCTTGATCCAAGCGGCATCTTCTATCTTCATCCGATGAGGAACGGCTCCATCGTGAAGACCTCCAGCGCGGATCAATCTTCTTTCGACGACGTCCAACTGAAGAATGACGGTTCCTTTAAGGGACGTCATCCAAGATGGCGTCCCTCGAATTCCGATTGGCTGATAGGATTCTATCAGCCAATCGGAATTAAGGTAGGAATATTCTGATTGGCTGATGGAATCAGCCAATCAGAATCACGTTCAATCCGATTGGCTGATCCAATCAGCCAATCAGATTGAGCTTGCATTCTATTGGCTGATCGGAACAGCTAATAGAATGCGAGCTCAATCTGATTGGATCAGCCAATCGGAATTTTCCTACCTTAATTCCGATTGGCTGATAGGATTCTATCAGCCAATCGGAATTCGAGGGACGCCATCTTGGATGACGTCCCTTAAAGGAACCGTCATTCTTCAGTTGGACGTCGTCGGAAGAAGATTGATCCGCGCTGGAGGTCTTCACGATGGAGCCGTTCCTCATCGGATGAAGATAGAAGATGCCGCTTGGATCAAGATGGTTGCCGGTCTGGATCACCTCTTCTTCCCGGATAGGATGAAGACTTTGGAGCCTCTTCTGGACCTCTTCAGCTGCAAGATTATGGATCGCCAGCCCTCGCTTGGGTTGGATGAAGATTTTGGAGCCAGGACCGATCGGTGATACCCGGTGAGGTGAAGATAAGGTAGGAAAATCTTCAGGGGCTTAATGTTAGGTTTATTTAAGGGGGGTTTGGGTTAGATTAGGGGTATGTGGGTGGTGGGTTGTAATGTTGGGGGGGTATTGTATGTGTTTTTTTACAGGCAAAAGAGCTTAATTTCTTGGGGCATGCCCTGCAAAGGGCCCTGTTCAGGGCTGGTAAGGTAAAAGAGCTTTGAACTTTTTTTAATTTAGAATAGGGTAGGGCATTTTTTTATTTTGGGGGGCTTTGTTATTTTATTAGGGGGCTTAGAGTAGGTGTAATTAGTTTAAAATTGTTGTAACATTTTTCTGATGTTTGTAAATATTTTTTTATTTTTTGTAACTTAGTTCTTTTTTATTTTTTGTACTTTAGTTAGTTTATTTCATTGTATTTATTTGTAGGTATTGTATTTAATTAATGTATTGATAGTGTAGTGTTAGGTTTAATTGTAGGTAATTGGAGGTATTTTATTTAATTAATTTATTGATAGTGTAGTGTTAGGTTTAATTGTAACTTAGGTTAGGATTTATTTTACTGGTAATTTTGTAATTATTTTAACTATTTTAGCTATTAAATAGTTCTTAACTATTTAATAGCTATTGTACCTGGTTAAAATAAATACAAAGTTACCTGTAAAATAAATATAAATTCTAAAATAGCTATAATATAATTATAATTTATATTGTAGCTATATTAGGGTTTATTTTACAGGTAAGTATTTAGCTTTAAATAGGAATAATTTATTTAATAAGAGTTAATTTATTTCGTTAGATTTAAATTATATTTAACTTAGGGGGGTGTTAGGGTTAGACTTAGCTTTAGGGGTTAATCCATTTATTACAGTAGCGGCGAGATTCGGTCGGCAGATTAGGGGTTAATAATTGAAGTTAGGTGTCGGCAATGTTAGGGAGGGCAGATTAGGGGTTAATACTATTTATTATAGGGTTATTGAGGCGGGAGTGAGGCGGATTAGGGGTTAATACATTTATTATAGTAGCGCTCAGGTCCGGTCGGCAGATTAGGGGTTAATAAGTGTAGTTAGGTGGAGGCGACGTTGGGGGCGGCAGATTAGGGGTTAATAAATATAATATAGGGGTCGGCGATGTTAGGACAGCAGATTAGGGGTACATAGGGATAATGTAGGTGGCGGGGGTGTACGGAGCGGCAGATTAGGGGTTAAAAATAATATGCAGGGGTCAGCGATAGCGGGGGGCGGCAGATTAGGGGTTAATAAGTGTAAGGTTAGGGGTGTTTAGACTCGGGGTACATGTTAGGGTGTTAGGTGCAGACGTAGGAAGTGTTTCCCCATAGCAAACAATGGGGCTGCGTTAGGAGCTGAACGCGGCTTTTTTGCAGGTGTTAGGTTTTTTTTCAGCTCAAACAGCCCCATTGTTTTCTACGGGGGAATCGTGCACGAGCACGTTTTTGAAGCTGGCCGCATCCGTAAGCACCGCTGGTATCGAGAGTTGAAGTTGCGTTAAATATGCTCTACGCTCCTTTTTTGGAGCCTAACGCAGCCATTCTGTGAACTCTAAATACCAGCGGTATTTAAAAGGTGCGGCCAGAAAAAAGCCTGAGTAGCTAACGCACCCCTTTGGCCGCAAAACTCTAAATCTAGGCGTAAGTTACTTACTTTACTTATCTAGCTTTTATTACCACCTCCCCCCCATCACCACCATAATGGACCTCCTATTGCAGGAGAGCTAACCACGCGGCTTGTCTTTTCTATGCCGCATCTTAACCATAGTCCTTTCCCAACCACATAGTATGCCTCCAATCCATAACAACCTTTATTTTTATATATCAGACCCAAGAGGGTCTTACCGTGATGCTTTTGGAGCAGACAACTATAGTTTACTGTAAGCATCCTTTTGGAAAGATAATTAGCATCATCGAAATTTAACCTACAAAACCAGAGGTCATAATAGTGAGATCCAAGAGTGGTCTCTCTTTTTTCCTTTACCTTCCCTCACTTTCAGTTATTTCCCTTATGCTCGGTCCCTAATGGGCCTCCAGTGTTCATTTGAGAAGATTCCCCTTTACATAGGCATTACAAACTAATTCTACTGTTCATATAGTTTTCTTAACATGTTACAAAATTAAAAACTTAAACAGAACGCCATTTTCGCTATATACTTATGCTGTTTGTATGCCTATTTTGAGTACCTCTATTAAAAAAAAAAAAAAAAAAAAAAAAAAACTTACTTAAAGCTTCCAGTTTAGCTGTGTTTAAAAGGTTTAAAAGGTTACTGGAAAACCCACTGCAAGTGGGAACTATCAGACACTCCCCCCTCCCCCTTCCTTTGCATATGAAAAGACCCTTTACACAAACAGAAGCAAGCTGGAGTAGGTATACGTCGGTATTCTCCTAAAACTTTGGGGCTTGGTTAGGAGTCTGAAAATTAGAGCATTGTCATTTAAAAATAAGCAAAACTATGTATTTAAAAAAAAATACAAAAAAACCCCCAACTTTATTGGCTATATAAATAGATCATCTACAAAACATTTATGCAAATAAAAAACAAGTGTATAATGTCCCTTTAACTAGCACAAGAGCAGGGCTACATAATAGCACTAATTTATATTTACTTATAATGGCAGGTTTACAAATTCATGGTATACTGTACAGTTTCATAACATGTAAGATTTTTAGATACAAAAATAGATCTCTGTATTCTCTCAATGCTCTTTTTAAATGACAGAAAATATCAGGTTTTTTAAAGGGACACTAAACCCAAATTTTTATATTTAATGAGATCAGATAGAGCATGCAATTTTAAGCAATCTTCCCTCCTACTATCAATTTTTCTTCGTTCTCTTTATTTAAAAAAACAGAAATGTAAAGCTTAGGAGCCGGCCCAATTTAGGTTCAGCACCCTGGATAATGCTTGCTTATTGGTGGATACATTCAGCCACCATTAAGCAAGCATAGCCCAGATTCTAAACCAAAAATGGTCTGGCTCCTAAGCTTTATATTCCTGCTTTGTAAATAAAGCTAGCACGAGAATGCAGAAAATTGATAATAGGCGTAAAATAGAAAGTTGCTTAAAGTGCATGCTCTATCTGAATCATTAAATAAACAAATTGGGTTTAGTGTCCCTTTAATCATTTATGTAGCTTACAAATTATGCTGTGCATGTAAGGATTGATGTAAGCAACATTTCTCATGAAATATATCACCATAATATTTGTCTATTTTACCAAGACCACATGGAACAAAGCTTCTTGCACAGGACTATGATGAGTGCAATGACATTGAGTTTATTAAATCAGAGGACAGAAATTGTTTAAAGATCTTACAAAAATAACTAAATGGATGATTTGTGCATCTGGGGAGTGTTGGTAAACTAAGTGCAATCTGATAAAAATAACATGGCTTTGCATTATGCTGATCACACACGGTGATATTTTAGAACATAAAGCTAATCAATAAGCAGTGCATTGCAAGAAGTATTTAGTCTGCCTGTATCTGTTGTTAGGAGACCTCATGACGATGTGATACTGCAATTAGCGCAGTGTATCAAATTGCCCTCTATTCTCAAACGTATTTACAAATATAGATGCAAAATATACAATAAAAATGAAGTTGTGGATTAACGGCACCACTGCGCTGTACATTAATCACGGCCAGATCAGGAGGTCTTTTGTAAAGCACATAGCAGAAATAATTAAGCCGTTTATCTCAGGGACTAAAAAAAGCTCTATATGCTGTGAGGATTTGTGGTAACAGCACTTCTGCTCTGTGTTAATGAGATCTTTAGGCTTTTCCATTACAGTTTTCATAATCTATAGTGCAT
Source organism: Bombina bombina (assembly GCF_027579735.1). NCBI lineage: Eukaryota > Metazoa > Chordata > Amphibia > Anura > Bombinatoridae > Bombina > Bombina bombina. Next base: position 1,291,462,492 of record NC_069499.1, on the reverse strand, counting down.
ATTACATTTAAGTCTGTAAGATCACATCATGATACTACTTGAAGAGCACTTTGGATAATGTACTGTACATTCTGTCTCTATAACCAGTTTATGTGCTTATTTTATGTTGGTGTTTTACAAATAAATGTTACTTTTATTAAAGGGACATAAAACCCAAAATGTTTCTTTCATGATTCAGATAGAGAATACAATTTTTAAAAAAGTTTCAAATTTACTTCTATTATAAAATTTGCTTCATTCTTTTGTTATTCCTTGTTGAATAGATATCTAGATAGGTAGTGTGCACATGCCTGAAGCACAATGTGACAGGAAATAGTGCGGCCATCTAGTGCTCCTGCTAATGTATAAATTGGTCCCTTAAATGGACATTAGACACTTTGAGATTGTAATAGAAAATGATAAATCATATTTATAAAAAAACTTTCATTATTTATTTTGTCCCCTTTTCCTGTAATTCTGAAATTGTGAGCTTTACAGTTCCTGTTAGAAATGGAGGTCCAGAACACTTGTTATATTCCACACAGCCATTGGCTGCACAATCTAGTGATCTATTTATAACTGTCCCTAATTGGCAACAGCAGAGAAGGTAACCCAAGTTACAACATGGCAGCTCCCATTGTTTTATAAACACTAAAAGTTTACACTTAGTTTATCAATATTTAAACAACTAATGAATTAAACTTTAAAATAATACATCTACATGTTATTCCCAGACTAATCTTTTCTTTGAATGCTTTAATCTATCTAGCATTCATTTAGTGTTTAATGTTTTTTTAACTCTGTAAACTGTGGTTTTTCCAATTCTGATGTATGAGAGTGCACACTGCAGACTTCACAAGCCTAAGTCTGTGCCTAATAGGCCCCAGCAGAGTTTATCAGACAACAAACTACAAAACAATGCAATTTTGCTAACATAATGACTGTGGCCAGCCTTGTTTAGTCCTTGTCTGGCTAACAATTAAACTAAAGGTGTGCATTTTGCTTACTCACAAAAAGGTGAAAGGTATGGTCTCTGATTAGCTATAACACCTACAGAAAAGAAAAAAGCTGTACGGTAAAGTATAGTTTATAAAAAAAAAAATCATTTTCAGAATTAATAGCGCTATTGAATATGCACTGCAATGTTTCATATATGTTGCAGTAATCACATTTAATGTCTCTTTAACTACTTTTGCTGTCCTTTTAAAACTCATTAGCCCTGAGACGCTTATGGTAACAGATCTTTCTAGCTCTCTCTCTCTTTCTCTGTCTGTCTCTCATGCATTTACAAGATGCAGGGATCTGTTACTTCCCTGGATGCTGAGAGAAGCTCCAATCACAGATGGTATTTATGATGACATCACACGATCACTGTGACTCACAGCTCAGCTTGAAGCACAGGCAATAAGATTAAGATCTGAGGTATTATGCTGTATAATACTATATATTAATGCTTGCATGAAAGGGTAAGATCCGTTGTTAAATTGAATGCCAGAATGGAAATTAGATTATTTTTATAGGTAAAATACAGGGATATAAGTCTCTTTACTGCAATGCGTTTCTCGGCTTAAGGCCATTTCATCAGATTTACCTGTACCTGTGTAATTAACATAAAACATTTTATACTTGTTCCACTAAAGGTCTCATTATTACCAACTTATACTACTCAAGCATCACTAAAACATCCCTTTTCTCTTCTCTTCTCAACATAGAAAAGCTCATCAACCCTTGAAAGTAAATATTTATAACAAAAGGAAAATGAAATATGCAAGGCAAAACAATGATATTACCATGTGATGATACTAACATGAGTAATGCGTATTGACTCCGCCACCTGGTTGTGTGTGTGTGATTGGTAACCAATTAAAACATAGCATACACGTACTAGCTATATATCAACCCCTCACCTATACAATACACAAATATATCACTACACAGCGTATCAGGTGCTAAACAATCCCACATCCAATGATGACTAAAGTTATAATGTATATACAACGTTTTGGAATAACTTGTTCCTGTCTGTCCTTTGGTGTAGTTTTCCAGAGTCACGTGAGCCACTGAGATAGCTACACCTGGTTAGATCAGCTCACTTGTGCTGCAGCATTTGTGAGTTTGCATTTATCCCTATTTCTGCTACTGTTGTTGGGTGACATGTGGTGCCGTCTATTTGATTTTTTTCTAGTTCACCAATAGTAAATTTTTACCTTGTTATTTCACTCTTGGACTTTTTTTTAACCAATATGTATAATGACCAGAGAGTATCATGACTGAAACCAACTAGTACAATTATACAATAAATAAATAAAACAAATAGTACTAAACTGATAGAACAGAAACACCACTATGCTTTTTTTTTTTTTTTTATGTACTCCATTAAATACAAACTACAATCTGTCTTTCAGCCCCTACCATATGCACTGAACTAATCACTAATGCACTATGGGGAAATGTAAAATGCTACAACTTAGATAAGCCACATCTAATGCCATTTTCTGGGTCCATCACTGTAGTTACAGTCATAAAAAATCATGAAAATCACAATGACATGATCTTATACCTATAAATCTGTGCTGCCTTTCTCTTCAAAGTCCATTGCCTCTGATATAAACTCATGATATTCTAAGCATGTTTAATTGCACTACTAATGATGTCAGTCTCACTGCCCTGTAGTTAACAAAATCAAACTCTTTTTATGAAGTGGTACTATAACTGGAAGTCCCCATTCTTCTGTTAGTACTGCTGGCAATAATGACAGATTTAAAAACTTAGCTATAAGTAGACAGCAAAGAGTACAGAAATATTGGTCCAGATTATGAGTGGAGCGCAAACGCTTGCACGCAAGCAATATTGGGTTTTCGTGTTCGTTTGCACACACTCCACGCACACACAATTCAAGTTAATGCTTATCGGGTTGGTACGTCCTCAGAGCTGTGGTTAACTGTCAGGGCCGGACAGGGAAATCAGACCGGCCCTGGAAATTTGTATTGACTGGCCCCACCCTGCCCCCTCTGGCCCAGCCCCCCCTCCCTCCAGCCCAGCCAACTATGCTCTTATTTGGTCTCCCCGAGGAGAACTGTCTCCCCTGCCACTCGGCTATTTCCATAGCCGCATCGCAGTTTACATCACCGCCCATCACGTCCTTTCAGATCCGCCCATATCCCTCCTTACAGATCCGGCCACCCAGTAATTCCACTTAGGTCATACCAACAGATTCAGTATTCCCCATTAGGATCTGTATCCCTGTCTCTCACCGCACTTGCTTTCAGCCCCTCCCCTTTCTCGCAGTGTAAAGCTACTATTGTACTCTGTATATGTTACTGAGCTAACGTCTGATCCAGCTAATCCACCTTTACTGAGAATGGTAGCTTTACACTGTGAGAAAGGGGAGGGGCTGAAAGCAAGACAGGGATACAGATTCTAATGGGGAATACTGAATCTGTTGGAATCCCCTTAGGTGGATTACTGGGTGGGCAGTTCTGTAAGGAGGGATATGGGCGAATTTGTAAGGAGGACGGTGATGGGCGGTGATGTAAGCAGTGATGCGGGTACGGAAATAGCCGAGCAGCAGTGCGCCTCGCTCCCTCACAAGTGAGTCACAACTTTGCTGCTCTCCACACACTTCTGCAGCTGCCCCAACCCGGCCTCTGCCGGCCCACCAAAAAAAAGTCTCATAAAACACATAAAAAATGCATTACAAAGTACAGTTAAGTACAGTTACACTTATAATAACAGGACCCTCTGGTGGACGTGCACTTTGTTATCTACTATGAAATTTTGACTAGTTACTGTATATATATATATATATATATATATATATATCTACATAAGTATTTATGTGTTTATATGTGTATATATGTCTGTAAATACATAAACTGGTAGCCCTACAACAACTATACAATGTAATTGGGGGAGATATTGGTGAAAATAAATCTAGATGTTACCCTATACAAAGCAGAGGTTCCACACTAGAGACTTTCTTTAAAAAGAGTAGAGAAAGATTTGACTATACTTAAATATACTTCAGCCACCACAACTAGTGATCTTAAAAGGACAGAAAGACAGGCTCTCAAAGAATTACAAGACAATAAAAATCTGGTGCTAAGACAAGCGGACAAGGGGGGATTGGTGGTGGTCCTCAATCGAACAGATTATGCCCAAGAGGCCCTACGACAGCTACATAATGAAAGGGACTATATGGTATTGGACAGAGACCCCACTGATAGATTCAGGACTGAATTAAGTCAACTATTAGATGATGTTATAGCATTTGTATATATTGATAAAAACACCTTTGATTTCTTATATGTATCTCATCCTAGAACACCCATCTTTCATTTCCTCCCGGAAGTCCACAAATCACTCATTAATGTTCAAGGCAGACCAATAGCGAGTGGGATAGATTCATTATTGGAGCATTTATCTCAATGGCTGGATTCATTGCTCCAACCCATAGTCATGACTTTGCAGACTTATTTGCGTGATACCAAACACACATTGGGTCTGCTTGAACATTTTGAATGGAAAGAAAGGTCACACGTAGCTTACTATTGATGCTGTCTCTCTATACAGCTCTATACCCCATGCCTATGGGATTGAGG